>NC_083720.1:135112709-135354109 GCF_028564815.1 Eubalaena glacialis | reverse complement strand
CCCTCTTTAGAATTTATTACTCGATTTTCGACCCCAGGCCTTTTTTGGAGGGCAGGTGTCATTTACAGAACTGCAACGTTGGTGAATATTTAGGGACCTTTAGCAATGGGTTTAAAGCTGCTGTTAAGGGAAACGGCCACAAGGAGGCAGCATTTCTCCGTTGTCAAATCTGGGTACTAGGGCAGCAGAGTCTTTCTGGAAGTCGTGTTCCTAGGTTGTAAATTAGAATGGAATGTGCTAGGAGAAACCCCCATTAGTGTATGTCTCATTACTTCTTTTTTTTTAAATTTTTTAATTGGGGTATAGATTAGAATATTATTTGTCCTAGGTTTACAATATCTGGTTCATTTGTACATTATATATGTCTATGCATGTACAGATCCTCTTCCCAGGTAAAATATTACAGAGTGTTCCGTAGACCTCCCTTGCTATAGGGTCGGTCTTTTTGATATACGTATATGATATGAATTTGTATCCATATAGTAACACTGATGTTAATTGATCCATTCCCCCCCACCTTTCCTTTTAGATGAGCATAGTTTGTTTTCTAAGTCTGTGAGTGTCTTTCTCTGTGGAAATAGGTTCATTTGTGTCAGTTATTAGATAACGCCTATAAGTGATATCATAGGATAGAGGTCTTTTGCTTTCCGACTTACCTCATGTCTTGTGATTATCTCCAGGCTCATCTGTGGTGCCTCAAAGAGCAGTGTTTCATTGTTTTCCATGGCTGAGATTCCATCGTGTACATGGACCACTACTTTTTATCCATTCACCTGTTGATGGACATTTTGGTAGCTTCACTGTCTTGGCTATTGTGAATGAGGCTGCAGTGCCGCTTTTGCAGCCTGTGTCTTCTCGATTCTGGTCTTCTCAGGTGACAGACCCAGTGGTTCACCTGCTGGATTGAATGGTACCTCAATTTTTACTTTTCAACGCAGCTCCTTTCTGTTCTCATTATTGGCTGTTACCCTTTCACATCTCACCAGCAAGTAGAGGGTACAGAGTTCTCTAAAACGCCTGCAGCCTTTATTGTTTGTAGACCTTTTGCTGATGGTCAGTCGACTGGGGAGAGTTGAAACCTTTTTGTAGATTAGATTGCATGAGTCTAATACTTCCTGAGGTTGAGCTTTTATCCATTTTCCTTTTCTTTAAAGAGAGTGAGTAAAACTTACCACCTCATACTATCTTCCTGAAAGATTTGCCTGTTTTGAATTTTTTTGTTCATTCCCCACCTCAGCACAATTTTGGAGGGCAGGTGTCCTTTACTGCCCCAAGTCCTTGTGAATGTTCAGTGACCATTAGCTGTGGGTTTAAAGCCGCTCTTGTGGGAAACGGCCGCAAGGCGGCAGCATTTCTCCTTTACCAAATCTGGTTACTAGGGCAACAGAGCCTTAATGGAAGTCGTGTTGTAGGTTGTAAATTAGAATGGAATGTGCCGGGAAAAAGCCCTTTATGGTTATGGCTCATTACTTCTTATGCGTATTTTTAACTCTTTTTTATTTTTTATCACAGCAAATTTGATTACAACGTTTTGTTTATTCTAGGTGTGCAAGATGTGGTTCTTTCACAAATATACATATATCTATTATTCGTCGGATCCTTTTTCCATGTAGATTATGAGAGAATATTGAGTAGTCCTCTCTTGGTATTCCGTAGGTATTTGGTGATTATATATTTCACATGTGTTTGTATATCTCTGTTAACCCCAATGTCGTAATGTATCTACTCCTCACACCTTTCCATTTGGTGAACCATAAGTTTAATGAACCTGTGATTGCCCTTCTCTGTGGAAATATCTTCATTGGTATCGAATTTTAGGTAACACCTATAAGTGATATGATAGGACCTGTGTCTTTCGCTTTCTCACTTACCACAAGTTGCGTGATTACTTCTAGACTCACCTATGGTGCTGCAAATGGCATTGTTTCATTCTTTCGCTAACTAATATTCCATCTCGACATGTAGCAGTTCTTCCTGGTCCACCCATCTGTTGGTGGACTTTTTGGTTACTTCCATATCTTGGCTATTGTAATACTGTGCAGTGCACATTTGCCTGCCTGTGTCTTTCCAATTCTGTCTTCCTAGGTTATAGGTCCAGGAATGGGCCGGCTGGATCATACGGGAGCTCAATGTTTACCTTTTAAAGGCCCCTCCATTCTGTTCTCATTAGTGGCTCTTTCCAGGTTATGTCCCTCTTAAAGTTCACGGTATGCATTTCTCCACAACACCTTCAGCATTTACTGTTTATAGATTTCTTGCTGATGGCGATTCTGACTGGTGTGAGCTGATACCAATTTGTGGTTGAATCTGCATGTGTGTCATATTCCGTTGAAATTGGCCTGTAAGGCATGTCCGTTTTATTTTTCAAACTGTGATTACAGCTTAGTTCTTCAAAGTGTTTGCTTCAAGTATGTGTCACATTTTAAAATGTTTTGGCCATTACTTCCCTCAAGACATTTTGAGGGCAGGTTTCACTTACAGCCCTGCAGTACTTGTTCATATGAAGTGACCATTAGCACAGGCTTTACAGCTGCTTTTGCAGGTAACGGCCAGAGGGCGGCATCCTTTCTACGATCCCCACTCTGGTAACTAGGGAAACAGACCTCCCGGCCAGCGGTGTTCCTCACTGATAAATTAGAGTGGAATGTGCCCGGGTAAACCCACAGAAGCTGATATCTCCTTCCTTTTGTTTGTTTTTTAAATTTAATTTATAGTTTTTATTGGAGAAATATTCCATTGTGTACATGGACCACTTCTTCTTGGTTCCTTCCTCTGATGATGGACATTTTCATTGCTTCCAAGTGATGGCTATAGTAAATATTGCTGGAGTGCAGGATTGCCAGCCTGTGACTTTTTGATTCTCATTTTCTCAGGAGATAGGCCCAGCAGTAGGTGTGATTGATGGACTGGTAGCTCAATGTTTCCCTTTTCAAAGCACCTCCATTGTGTTTTCATTAGTGGCTCTTACCACATGGCCCTTAGAACCGAGGGTACGCATTTCTCCACAATCCCTTCAGCATTTATTGTTTGCACCGTTTTCGCTAATGGCCATTCTGACTGCTGTGAGCTGATAGGTTTTTCTAATTTGGGTTTGCATGTCTTTAAAAATTCCTAAAATTCAACATTTTCCCACGCCTTTTCCTTTCTGTGAAAAAAAACAGAAAAAAGTATGAGTACCATATACGTCTTGAATTTGTCTTCTTGGAAGGTTGCCCTCTTTTGAATTTATTACTCGATTTTCGACCCCAGGCCTTTTTTGGAGGGCAGGTGTCATTTACAGAACTGCAACGTTGGTGAATATTTAGGGACCTTTAGCAATGGGTTTAAAGCTGCTGTTAAGGGAAACGGCCACAAGGAGGCAGCATTTCTCCGTTGTCAAATCTGGGTACTAGGGCAGCAGAGTCTTTCTGGAAGTCGTGTTCCTAGGTTGTAAATTAGAATGGAATGTGCTAGGAGAAACCCCCATTAGTGTATGTCTCATTACTTCTTTTTTTTTAAATTTTTTAATTGGGGTATAGATTAGAATATTATTTGTCCTAGGTTTACAATATCTGGTTCATTTGTACATTATATATGTCTATGCATGTACAGATCCTCTTCCCAGGTAAAATATTACAGAGTGTTCCGTAGACCTCCCTTGCTATAGGGTCGGTCTTTTTGATATACGTATATGATATGAATTTGTATCCATATAGTAACACTGATGTTAATTGATCCATTCCCCCCCACCTTTCCTTTTAGATGAGCATAGTTTGTTTTCTAAGTCTG
This sequence comes from Eubalaena glacialis, assembly GCF_028564815.1. Taxonomy (NCBI): domain Eukaryota; kingdom Metazoa; phylum Chordata; class Mammalia; order Artiodactyla; family Balaenidae; genus Eubalaena; species Eubalaena glacialis. Next base: position 135,350,341 of record NC_083720.1, on the reverse strand, counting down.
TGAGTGTCTTTCTCTGTGGAAATAGGTTCATTTGTGTCAGTTATTAGATAACGCCTATAAGTGATATCATAGGATAGAGGTCTTTTGCTTTCCGACTTACCTCATGTCTTGTGATTATCTCCAGGCTCATCTGTGGTGCCTCAAAGAGCAGTGTTTCATTGTTTTCCATGGCTGAGATTCCATCGTGTACATGGACCACTACTTTTTATCCATTCACCTGTTGATGGACATTTTGGTAGCTTCACTGTCTTGGCTATTGTGAATGAGGCTGCAGTGCCGCTTTTGCAGCCTGTGTCTTCTCGATTCTGGTCTTCTCAGGTGACAGACCCAGTGGTTCACCTGCTGGATTGAATGGTACCTCAATTTTTACTTTTCAACGCAGCTCCTTTCTGTTCTCATTATTGGCTGTTACCCTTTCACATCTCACCAGCAAGTAGAGGGTACAGAGTTCTCTAAAACGCCTGCAGCCTTTATTGTTTGTAGACCTTTTGCTGATGGTCAGTCGACTGGGGAGAGTTGAAACCTTTTTGTAGATTAGATTGCATGAGTCTAATACTTCCTGAGGTTGAGCTTTTATCCATTTTCCTTTTCTTTAAAGAGAGTGAGTAAAACTTACCACCTCATACTATCTTCCTGAAAGATTTGCCTGTTTTGAATTTTTTTGTTCATTCCCCACCTCAGCACAATTTTGGAGGGCAGGTGTCCTTTACTGCCCCAAGTCCTTGTGAATGTTCAGTGACCATTAGCTGTGGGTTTAAAGCCGCTCTTGTGGGAAACGGCCGCAAGGCGGCAGCATTTCTCCTTTACCAAATCTGGTTACTAGGGCAACAGAGCCTTAATGGAAGTCGTGTTGTAGGTTGTAAATTAGAATGGAATGTGCCGGGAAAAAGCCCTTTATGGTTATGGCTCATTACTTCTTATGCGTATTTTTAACTCTTTTTTATTTTTTATCACAGCAAATTTGATTACAACGTTTTGTTTATTCTAGGTGTGCAAGATGTGGTTCTTTCACAAATATACATGTATCTATTATTCGTCGGATCCTTTTTCCATGTAGATTATGAGAGAATATTGAGTAGTCCTCTCTTGGTATTCCGTAGGTATTTGGTGATTATATATTTCACATGTGTTTGTATATCTCTGTTAACCCCAATGTCGTAATGTATCTACTCCTCACACCTTTCCATTTGGTGAACCATAAGTTTAATGAACCTGTGATTGCCCTTCTCTGTGGAAATATCTTCATTGGTATCGAATTTTAGGTAACACCTATAAGTGATATGATAGGACCTGTGTCTTTCGCTTTCTCACTTACCACAAGTTGCGTGATTACTTCTAGACTCACCTATGGTGCTGCAAATGGCATTGTTTCATTCTTTCGCTAACTAATATTCCATCTCGACATGTAGCAGTTCTTCCTGGTCCACCCATCTGTTGGTGGACTTTTTGGTTACTTCCATATCTTGGCTATTGTAATACTGTGCAGTGCACATTTGCCTGCCTGTGTCTTTCCAATTCTGTCTTCCTAGGTTATAGGTCCAGGAATGGGCCGGCTGGATCATACGGGAGCTCAATGTTTACCTTTTAAAGGCCCCTCCATTCTGTTCTCATTAGTGGCTCTTTCCAGGTTATGTCCCTCTTAAAGTTCACGGTATGCATTTCTCCACAACACCTTCAGCATTTACTGTTTATAGATTTCTTGCTGATGGCGATTCTGACTGGTGTGAGCTGATACCAATTTGTGGTTGAATCTGCATGTGTGTCATATTCCGTTGAAATTGGCCTGTAAGGCATGTCCGTTTTATTTTTCAAACTGTGATTACAGCTTAGTTCTTCAAAGTGTTTGCTTCAAGTATGTGTCACATTTTAAAATGTTTTGGCCATTACTTCCCTCAAGACATTTTGAGGGCAGGTTTCACTTACAGCCCTGCAGTACTTGTTCATATGAAGTGACCATTAGCACAGGCTTTACAGCTGCTTTTGCAGGTAACGGCCAGAGGGCGGCATCCTTTCTACGATCCCCACTCTGGTAACTAGGGAAACAGACCTCCCGGCCAGCGGTGTTCCTCACTGATAAATTAGAGTGGAATGTGCCCGGGTAAACCCACAGAAGCTGATATCTCCTTCCTTTTGTTTGTTTTTTAAATTTAATTTATAGTTTTTATTGGAGAAATATTCCATTGTGTACATGGACCACTTCTTCTTGGTTCCTTCCTCTGATGATGGACATTTTCATTGCTTCCAAGTGATGGCTATAGTAAATATTGCTGGAGTGCAGGATTGCCAGCCTGTGACTTTTTGATTCTCATTTTCTCAGGAGATAGGCCCAGCAGTAGGTGTGATTGATGGACTGGTAGCTCAATGTTTCCCTTTTCAAAGCACCTCCATTGTGTTTTCATTAGTGGCTCTTACCACATGGCCCTTAGAACCGAGGGTACGCATTTCTCCACAATCCCTTCAGCATTTATTGTTTGCACCGTTTTCGCTAATGGCCATTCTGACTGCTGTGAGCTGATAGGTTTTTCTAATTTGGGTTTGCATGTCTTTAAAAATTCCTAAAATTCAACATTTTCCCACGCCTTTTCCTTTCTGTGAAAAAAAACAGAAAAAAGTATGAGTACCATATACGTCTTGAATTTGTCTTCTTGGAAGGTTGCCCTCTTTTGAATTTATTACTCGATTTTCGACCCCAGGCCTTTTTTGGAGGGCAGGTGTCATTTACAGAACTGCAACGTTGGTGAATATTTAGGGACCTTTAGCAATGGGTTTAAAGCTGCTGTTAAGGGAAACGGCCACAAGGAGGCAGCATTTCTCCGTTGTCAAATCTGGGTACTAGGGCAGCAGAGTCTTTCTGGAAGTCGTGTTCCTAGGTTGTAAATTAGAATGGAATGTGCTAGGAGAAACCCCCATTAGTGTATGTCTCATTACTTCTTTTTTTTTAAATTTTTTAATTGGGGTATAGATTAGAATATTATTTGTCCTAGGTTTACAATATCTGGTTCATTTGTACATTATATATGTCTATGCATGTACAGATCCTCTTCCCAGGTAAAATATTACAGAGTGTTCCGTAGACCTCCCTTGCTATAGGGTCGGTCTTTTTGATATACGTATATGATATGAATTTGTATCCATATAGTAACACTGATGTTAATTGATCCATTCCCCCCACCTTTCCTTTTAGATGAGCATAGTTTGTTTTCTAAGTCTGTGAGTGTCTTTCTCTGTGGAAATAGGTTCATTTGTGTCAGTTATTAGATAACGCCTATAAGTGATATCATAGGATAGAGGTCTTTTGCTTTCCGACTTACCTCATGTCTTGTGATTATCTCCAGGCTCATCTGTGGTGCCTCAAAGAGCAGTGTTTCATTGTTTTCCATGGCTGAGATTCCATCGTGTACATGGACCACTACTTTTTATCCATTCACCTGTTGATGGACATTTTGGTAGCTTCACTGTCTTGGCTATTGTGAATGAGGCTGCAGTGCCGCTTTTGCAGCCTGTGTCTTCTCGATTCTGGTCTTCTCAGGTGACAGACCCAGTGGTTCACCTGCTGGATTGAATGGTACCTCAATTTTTCCTTTTCAACGCAGCTCCTTTCTGTTCTCATTATTGGCTGTTACCCTTTCACATCTCACCAGCAAGTAGAGGGTACAGAGTTCTCTAAAACGCCTGCAGCCTTTATTGTTTGTAGACCTTTTGCTGATGGTCAGTCGACTGGGGAGAGTTGAAACCTTTTTGTAGATTAGATTGCATGAGTCTAATACTTCCTGAGGTTGAGCTTTTATCCATTTTCCTTTTCTTTAAAGAGAGTGAGTAAAACTTACCACCTCATACTATCTTCCTGAAAGATTTGCCTGTTTTGAATTTTTTTGTTCATTCCCCACCTCAGCACAATTTTGGAGGGCAGGTGTCCTTTACTGCCCCAAGTCCTTGTGAATGTTCAGTGACCATTAGCTGTGGGTTTAAAGCCGCTCTTGTGGGAAACGGCCGCAAGGCGGCAGCATTTCTCCTTTACCAAATCTGGTTACTAGGGCAACAGAGCCTTAATGGAAGTCGTGTTGTAGGTTGTAAATTAGAATGGAATGTGCCGGGAAAAAGCCCTTTATGGTTATGGCTCATTACTTCTTATGCGTATTTTTAACTCTTTTTTATTTTTTATCACAGCAAATTTGATTACAACGTTTTGTTTATTCTAGGTGTGCAAGATGTGGTTCTTTCACAAATATACATATATCTATTATTCGTCGGATCCTTTTTCCATGTAGATTATGAGAGAATATTGAGTAGTCCTCTCTTGGTATTCCGTAGGTATTTGGTGATTATATATTTCACATGTGTTTGTATATCTCTGTTAACCCCAATGTCGTAATGTATCTACTCCTCACACCTTTCCATTTGGTGAACCATAAGTTTAATGAACCTGTGATTGCCCTTCTCTGTGGAAATATCTTCATTGGTATCGAATTTTAGGTAACACCTATAAGTGATATGATAGGACCTGTGTCTTTCGCTTTCTCACTTACCACAAGTTGCGTGATTACTTCTAGACTCACCTATGGTGCTGCAAATGGCATTGTTTCATTCTTTCGCTAACTAATATTCCATCTCGACATGTAGCAGTTCTTCCTGGTCCACCCATCTGTTGGTGGACTTTTTGGTTACTTCCATATCTTGGCTATTGTAATACTGTGCAGTGCACATTTGCCTGCCTGTGTCTTTCCAATTCTGTCTTCCTAGGTTATAGGTCCAGGAATGGGCCGGCTGGATCATACGGGAGCTCAATGTTTACCTTTTAAAGGCCCCTCCATTCTGTTCTCATTAGTGGCTCTTTCCAGGTTATGTCCCTCTTAAAGTTCACGGTATGCATTTCTCCACAACACCTTCAGCATTTACTGTTTATAGATTTCTTGCTGATGGCGATTCTGACTGGTGTGAGCTGATACCAATTTGTGGTTGAATCTGCATGTGTGTCATATTCCGTTGAAATTGGCCTGTAAGGCATGTCCGTTTTATTTTTCAAACTGTGATTACAGCTTAGTTCTTCAAAGTGTTTGCTTCAAGTATGTGTCACATTTTAAAATGTTTTGGCCATTACTTCCCTCAAGACATTTTGAGGGCAGGTTTCACTTACAGCCCTGCAGTACTTGTTCATATGAAGTGACCATTAGCACAGGCTTTACAGCTGCTTTTGCAGGTAACGGCCAGAGGGCGGCATCCTTTCTACGATCCCCACTCTGGTAACTAGGGAAACAGACCTCCCGGCCAGCGGTGTTCCTCGCTGATAAATTAGAGTGGAATGTGCCCGGGTAAACCCACAGAAGCTGATATCTCCTTCCTTTTGTTTGTTTTTTTAAATTTAATTTATAGTTTTTATTGGAGAAATATTCCATTGTGTACATGGACCACTTCTTCTTGGTTCCTTCCTCTGATGATGGACATTTTCATTGCTTCCAAGTGATGGCTATAGTAAATATTGCTGGAGTGCAGGATTGCCAGCCTGTGACTTTTTGATTCTCATTTTCTCAGGAGATAGGCCCAGCAGTAGGTGTGATTGATGGACTGGTAGCTCAATGTTTCCCTTTTCAAAGCACCTCCATTGTGTTTTCATTAGTGGCTCTTACCACATGGCCCTTAGAACCGAGGGTACGCATTTCTCCACAATCCCTTCAGCATTTATTGTTTGCACCGTTTTCGCTAATGGCCATTCTGACTGCTGTGAGCTGATAGGTTTTTCTAATTTGGGTTTGCATGTCTTTAAAAATTCCTAAAATTCAACATTTTCCCACGCCTTTTCCTTTCTGTGAAAAAAAACAGAAAAAAGTATGAGTACCATATACGTCTTGAATTTGTCTTCTTGGAAGGTTGCCCTCTTTTGAATTTATTACTCGATTTTCGACCCCAGGCCTTTTTTGGAGGGCAGGTGTCATTTACAGAACTGCAACGTTGGTGAATATTTAGGGACCTTTAGCAATGGGTTTAAAGCTGCTGTTAAGGGAAACGGCCACAAGGAGGCAGCATTTCTCCGTTGTCAAATCTGGGTACTAGGGCAGCAGAGTCTTTCTGGAAGTCGTGTTCCTAGGTTGTAAATTAGAATGGAATGTGCTAGGAGAAACCCCCATTAGTGTATGTCTCATTACTTCTTTTTTTTTAAATTTTTTAATTGGGGTATAGATTAGAATATTATTTGTCCTAGGTTTACAATATCTGGTTCATTTGTACATTATATATGTCTATGCATGTACAGATCCTCTTCCCAGGCAAAATATTACAGAGTGTTCCGTAGACCTCCCTTGCTATAGGGTCGGTCTTTTTGATATACGTATATGATATGAATTTGTATCCATATAGTAACACTGATGTTAATTGATCCATTCCCCCCACCTTTCCTTTTAGATGAGCATAGTTTGTTTTCTAAGTCTGTGAGTGTCTTTCTCTGTGGAAATAGGTTCATTTGTGTCAGTTATTAGATAACGCCTATAAGTGATATCATAGGATAGAGGTCTTTTGCTTTCCGACTTACCTCATGTCTTGTGATTATCTCCAGGCTCATCTGTGGTGCCTCAAAGAGCAGTGTTTCATTGTTTTCCATGGCTGAGATTCCATCGTGTACATGGACCACTACTTTTTATCCATTCACCTGTTGATGGACATTTTGGTAGCTTCACTGTCTTGGCTATTGTGAATGAGGCTGCAGTGCCGCTTTTGCAGCCTGTGTCTTCTCGATTCTGGTCTTCTCAGGTGACAGACCCAGTGGTTCACCTGCTGGATTGAATGGTACCTCAATTTTTACTTTTCAACGCAGCTCCTTTCTGTTCTCATTATTGGCTGTTACCCTTTCACATCTCACCAGCAAGTAGAGGGTACAGAGTTCTCTAAAACGCCTGCAGCCTTTATTGTTTGTAGACCTTTTGCTGATGGTCAGTCGACTGGGGAGAGTTGAAACCTTTTTGTAGATTAGATTGCATGAGTCTAATACTTCCTGAGGTTGAGCTTTTATCCATTTTCCTTTTCTTTAAAGAGAGTGAGTAAAACTTACCACCTCATACTATCTTCCTGAAAGATTTGCCTGTTTTGAATTTTTTTGTTCATTCCCCACCTCAGCACAATTTTGGAGGGCAGGTGTCCTTTACTGCCCCAAGTCCTTGTGAATGTTCAGTGACCATTAGCTGTGGGTTTAAAGCCGCTCTTGTGGGAAACGGCCGCAAGGCGGCAGCATTTCTCCTTTACCAAATCTGGTTACTAGGGCAACAGAGCCTTAATGGAAGTCGTGTTGTAGGTTGTAAATTAGAATGGAATGTGCCGGGAAAAAGCCCTTTATGGTTATGGCTCATTACTTCTTATGCGTATTTTTAACTCTTTTTTATTTTTTATCACAGCAAATTTGATTACAACGTTTTGTTTATTCTAGGTGTGCAAGATGTGGTTCTTTCACAAATATACATATATCTATTATTCGTCGGATCCTTTTTCCATGTAGATTATGAGAGAATATTGAGTAGTCCTCTCTTGGTATTCCGTAGGTATTTGGTGATTATATATTTCACATGTGTTTGTATATCTCTGTTAACCCCAATGTCGTAATGTATCTACTCCTCACACCTTTCCATTTGGTGAACCATAAGTTTAATGAACCTGTGATTGCCCTTCTCTGTGGAAATATCTTCATTGGTATCGAATTTTAGGTAACACCTATAAGTGATATGATAGGACCTGTGTCTTTCGCTTTCTCACTTACCACAAGTTGCGTGATTACTTCTAGACTCACCTATGGTGCTGCAAATGGCATTGTTTCATTCTTTCGCTAACTAATATTCCATCTCGACATGTAGCAGTTCTTCCTGGTCCACCCATCTGTTGGTGGACTTTTTGGTTACTTCCATATCTTGGCTATTGTAATACTGTGCAGTGCACATTTGTCTGCCTGTGTCTTTCCAATTCTGTCTTCCAAGGTTATAGGTCCAGGAATGGGCCGGCTGGATCATACGGGAGCTCAATGTTTACCTTTTAAAGGCCCCTCCATTCTGTTCTCATTAGTGGCTCTTTCCAGGTTATGTCCCTCTTAAAGTTCACGGTATGCATTTCTCCACAACACCTTCAGCATTTACTGTTTATAGATTTCTTGCTGATGGCGATTCTGACTGGTGTGAGCTGATACCAATTTGTGGTTGAATCTGCATGTGTGTCATATTCCGTTGAAATTGGCCTGTAAGGCATGTCCGTTTTATTTTTCAAACTGTGATTACAGCTTAGTTCTTCAAAGTGTTTGCTTCAAGTATGTGTCACATTTTAAAATGTTTTGGCCATTACTTCCCTCAAGACATTTTGAGGGCAGGTTTCACTTACAGCCCTGCAGTACTTGTTCATATGAAGTGACCATTAGCACAGGCTTTACAGCTGCTTTTGCAGGTAACGGCCAGAGGGCGGCATCCTTTCTACGATCCCCACTCTGGTAACTAGGGAAACAGACCTCCCGGCCAGCGGTGTTCCTCGCTGATAAATTAGAGTGGAATGTGCCCGGGTAAACCCACAGAAGCTGATATCTCCTTCCTTTTGTTTGTTTTTTTAAATTTAATTTATAGTTTTTATTGGAGAAATATTCCATTGTGTACATGGACCACTTCTTCTTGGTTCCTTCCTCTGATGATGGACATTTTCATTGCTTCCAAGTGATGGCTATAGTAAATATTGCTGGAGTGCAGGATTGCCAGCCTGTGACTTTTTGATTCTCATTTTCTCAGGAGATAGGCCCAGCAGTAGGTGTGATTGATGGACTGGTAGCTCAATGTTTCCCTTTTCAAAGCACCTCCATTGTGTTTTCATTAGTGGCTCTTACCACATGGCCCTTAGAACCGAGGGTACGCATTTCTCCACAATCCCTTCAGCATTTATTGTTTGCACCGTTTTCGCTAATGGCCATTCTGACTGCTGTGAGCTGATAGGTTTTTCTAATTTGGGTTTGCATGTCTTTAAAAATTCCTAAAATTCAACATTTTCCCACGCCTTTTCCTTTCTGTGAAAAAAAACAGAAAAAAGTATGAGTACCATATACGTCTTGAATTTGTCTTCTTGGAAGGTTGCCCTCTTTAGAATTTATTACTCGATTTTCGACCCCAGGCCTTTTTTGGAGGGCAGGTGTCATTTACAGAACTGCAACGTTGGTGAATATTTAGGGACCTTTAGCAATGGGTTTAAAGCTGCTGTTAAGGGAAACGGCCACAAGGAGGCAGCATTTCTCCGTTGTCAAATCTGGGTACTAGGGCAGCAGAGTCTTTCTGGAAGTCGTGTTCCTAGGTTGTAAATTAGAATGGAATGTGCTAGGAGAAACCCCCATTAGTGTATGTCTCATTACTTCTTTTTTTTTAAATTTTTTAATTGGGGTATAGATTAGAATATTATTTGTCCTAGGTTTACAATATCTGGTTCATTTGTACATTATATATGTCTATGCATGTACAGATCCTCTTCCCAGGTAAAATATTACAGAGTGTTCCGTAGACCTCCCTTGCTATAGGGTCGGTCTTTTTGATATACGTATATGATATGAATTTGTATCCATATAGTAACACTGATGTTAATTGATCCATTCCCCCCACCTTTCCTTTTAGATGAGCATAGTTTGTTTTCTAAGTCTGTGAGTGTCTTTCTCTGTGGAAATAGGTTCATTTGTGTCAGTTATTAGATAACGCCTATAAGTGATATCATAGGATAGAGGTCTTTTGCTTTCCGACTTACCTCATGTCTTGTGATTATCTCCAGGCTCATCTGTGGTGCCTCAAAGAGCAGTGTTTCATTGTTTTCCATGGCTAAGATTCCATTGTGTACATGGACCACTACTTTTTATCCATTCACCTGTTGATGGACATTTTGGTAGCTTCACTGTCTTGGCTATTGTGAATGAGGCTGCAGTGCCGCTTTTGCAGCCTGTGTCTTCTCGATTCTGGTCTTCTCAGGTGACAGACCCAGTGGTTCACCTGCTGGATTGAATGGTACCTCAATTTTTCCTTTTCAACGCAGCTCCTTTCTGTTCTCATTATTGGCTGTTACCCTTTCACATCTCACCAGCAAGTAGAGGGTACAGAGTTCTCTAAAACGCCTGCAGCCTTTATTGTTTGTAGACCTTTTGCTGATGGTCAGTCGACTGGGGAGAGTTGAAACCTTTTTGTAGATTAGATTGCATGAGTCTAATACTTCCTGAGGTTGAGCTTTTATCCATTTTCCTTTTCTTTAAAGAGAGTGAGTAAAACTTACCACCTCATACTATCTTCCTGAAAGATTTGCCTGTTTTGAATTTTTTTGTTCATTCCCCACCTCAGCACAATTTTGGAGGGCAGGTGTCCTTTACTGCCCCAAGTCCTTGTGAATGTTCAGTGACCATTAGCTGTGGGTTTAAAGCCGCTCTTGTGGGAAACGGCCGCAAGGCGGCAGCATTTCTCCTTTACCAAATCTGGTTACTAGGGCAACAGAGCCTTAATGGAAGTCGTGTTGTAGGTTGTAAATTAGAATGGAATGTGCCGGGAAAAAGCCCTTTATGGTTATGGCTCATTACTTCTTATGCGTATTTTTAACTCTTTTTTATTTTTTATCACAGCAAATTTGATTACAACGTTTTGTTTATTCTAGGTGTGCAAGATGTGGTTCTTTCACAAATATACATATATCTATTATTCGTCGGATCCTTTTTCCATGTAGATTATGAGAGAATATTGAGTAGTCCTCTCTTGGTATTCCGTAGGTATTTGGTGATTATATATTTCACATGTGTTTGTATATCTCTGTTAACCCCAATGTCGTAATGTATCTACTCCTCACACCTTTCCATTTGGTGAACCATAAGTTTAATGAACCTGTGATTGCCCTTCTCTGTGGAAATATCTTCATTGGTATCGAATTTTAGGTAACACCTATAAGTGATATGATAGGACCTGTGTCTTTCGCTTTCTCACTTACCACAAGTTGCGTGATTACTTCTAGACTCACCTATGGTGCTGCAAATGGCATTGTTTCATTCTTTCGCTAACTAATATTCCATCTCGACATGTAGCAGTTCTTCCTGGTCCACCCATCTGTTGGTGGACTTTTTGGTTACTTCCATATCTTGGCTATTGTAATACTGTGCAGTGCACATTTGTCTGCCTGTGTCTTTCCAATTCTGTCTTCCAAGGTTATAGGTCCAGGAATGGGCCGGCTGGATCATACGGGAGCTCAATGTTTACCTTTTAAAGGCCCCTCCATTCTGTTCTCATTAGTGGCTCTTTCCAGGTTATGTCCCTCTTAAAGTTCACGGTATGCATTTCTCCACAACACCTTCAGCATTTACTGTTTATAGATTTCTTGCTGATGGCGATTCTGACTGGTGTGAGCTGATACCAATTTGTGGTTGAATCTGCATGTGTGTCATATTCCGTTGAAATTGGCCTGTAAGGCATGTCCGTTTTATTTTTCAAACTGTGATTACAGCTTAGTTCTTCAAAGTGTTTGCTTCAAGTATGTGTCACATTTTAAAATGTTTTGGCCATTACTTCCCTCAAGACATTTTGAGGGCAGGTTTCACTTACAGCCCTGCAGTACTTGTTCATATGAAGTGACCATTAGCACAGGCTTTACAGCTGCTTTTGCAGGTAACGGCCAGAGGGCGGCATCCTTTCTACGATCCCCACTCTGGTAACTAGGGAAACAGACCTCCCGGCCAGCGGTGTTCCTCGCTGATAAATTAGAGTGGAATGTGCCCGGGTAAACCCACAGAAGCTGATATCTCCTTCCTTTTGTTTGTTTTTTTAAATTTAATTTATAGTTTTTATTGGAGAAATATTCCATTGTGTACATGGACCACTTCTTCTTGGTTCCTTCCTCTGATGATGGACATTTTCATTGCTTCCAAGTGATGGCTATAGTAAATATTGCTGGAGTGCAGGATTGCCAGCCTGTGACTTTTTGATTCTCATTTTCTCAGGAGATAGGCCCAGCAGTAGGTGTGATTGATGGACTGGTAGCTCAATGTTTCCCTTTTCAAAGCACCTCCATTGTGTTTTCATTAGTGGCTCTTACCACATGGCCCTTAGAACCGAGGGTACGCATTTCTCCACAATCCCTTCAGCATTTATTGTTTGCACCGTTTTCGCTAATGGCCATTCTGACTGCTGTGAGCTGATAGGTTTTTCTAATTTGGGTTTGCATGTCTTTAAAAATTCCTAAAATTCAACATTTTCCCACGCCTTTTCCTTTCTGTGAAAAAAAACAGAAAAAAGTATGAGTACCATATACGTCTTGAATTTGTCTTCTTGGAAGGTTGCCCTCTTTAGAATTTATTACTCGATTTTCGACCCCAGGCCTTTTTTGGAGGGCAGGTGTCATTTACAGAACTGCAACGTTGGTGAATATTTAGGGACCTTTAGCAATGGGTTTAAAGCTGCTGTTAAGGGAAACGGCCACAAGGAGGCAGCATTTCTCCGTTGTCAAATCTGGGTACTAGGGCAGCAGAGTCTTTCTGGAAGTCGTGTTCCTAGGTTGTAAATTAGAATGGAATGTGCTAGGAGAAACCCCCATTAGTGTATGTCTCATTACTTCTTTTTTTTTTAATTTTTTAATTGGGGTATAGATTAGAATATTATTTGTCCTAGGTTTACAATATCTGGTTCATTTGTACATTATATATGTCTATGCATGTACAGATCCTCTTCCCAGGTAAAATATTACAGAGTGTTCCGTAGACCTCCCTTGCTATAGGGTCGGTCTTTTTGATATACGTATATGATATGAATTTGTATCCATATAGTAACACTGATGTTAATTGATCCATTCCCCCCACCTTTCCTTTTAGATGAGCATAGTTTGTTTTCTAAGTCTGTGAGTGTCTTTCTCTGTGGAAATAGGTTCATTTGTGTCAGTTATTAGATAACGCCTATAAGTGATATCATAGGATAGAGGTCTTTTGCTTTCCGACTTACCTCATGTCTTGTGATTATCTCCAGGCTCATCTGTGGTGCCTCAAAGAGCAGTGTTTCATTGTTTTCCATGGCTAAGATTCCATCGTGTACATGGACCACTACTTTTTATCCATTCACCTGTTGATGGACATTTTGGTAGCTTCACTGTCTTGGCTATTGTGAATGAGGCTGCAGTGCAGCTTTTGCAGCCTGTGTCTTCTCGATTCTGGTCTTCTCAGGTGACAGACCCAGTGGTTCACCTGCTGGATTGAATGGTACCTCAATTTTTCCTTTTCAACGCAGCTCCTTTCTGTTCTCATTATTGGCTGTTACCCTTTCACATCTCACCAGCAAGTAGAGGGTACAGAGTTCTCTAAAACGCCTGCAGCCTTTATTGTTTGTAGACCTTTTGCTGATGGTCAGTCGACTGGGGAGAGTTGAAACCTTTTTGTAGATTAGATTGCATGAGTCTAATACTTCCTGAGGTTGAGCTTTTATCCATTTTCCTTTTCTTTAAAGAGAGTGAGTAAAACTTACCACCTCATACTATCTTCTTGAAAGATTTGCCTGTTTTGAATTTATTTGTTCATTCCCCACCTCAGCACAATTTTGGAGGGCAGGTGTCCTTTACTGCCCCAAGTCCTTGTGAATGTTCAGTGACCATTAGCTGTGGGTTTAAAGCCGCTCTTGTGGGAAACGGCCGCAAGGCGGCAGCATTTCTCCTTTACCAAATCTGGTTACTAGGGCAACAGAGCCTTAATGGAAGTCGTGTTGTAGGTTGTAAATTAGAATGGAATGTGCCGGGAAAAAGCCCTTTATGGTTATGGCTCATTACTTCTTATGCGTATTTTTAACTCTTTTTTATTTTTTATCACAGCAAATTTGATTACAACGTTTTGTTTATTCTAGGTGTGCAAGATGTGGTTCTTTCACAAATATACATATATCTATTATTCGTCGGATCCTTTTTCCATGTAGATTATGAGAGAATATTGAGTAGTCCTCTCTTGGTATTCCGTAGGTATTTGGTGATTATATATTTCACATGTGTTTGTATATCTCTGTTAACCCCAATGTCGTAATGTATCTACTCCTCACACCTTTCCATTTGGTGAACCATAAGTTTAATGAACCTGTGATTGCCCTTCTCTGTGGAAATATCTTCATTGGTATCGAATTTTAGGTAACACCTATAAGTGATATGATAGGACCTGTGTCTTTCGCTTTCTCACTTACCACAAGTTGCGTGATTACTTCTAGACTCACCTATGGTGCTGCAAATGGCATTGTTTCATTCTTTCGCTAACTAATATTCCATCTCGACATGTAGCAGTTCTTCCTGGTCCACCCATCTGTTGGTGGACTTTTTGGTTACTTCCATATCTTGGCTATTGTAATACTGTGCAGTGCACATTTGTCTGCCTGTGTCTTTCCAATTCTGTCTTCCTAGGTTATAGGTCCAGGAATGGGCCGGCTGGATCATACGGGAGCTCAATGTTTACCTTTTAAAGGCCCCTCCATTCTGTTCTCATTAGTGGCTCTTTCCAGGTTATGTCCCTCTTAAAGTTCACGGTATGCATTTCTCCACAACACCTTCAGCATTTACTGTTTATAGATTTCTTGCTGATGGCGATTCTGACTGGTGTGAGCTGATACCAATTTGTGGTTGAATCTGCATGTGTGTCATATTCCGTTGAAATTGGCCTGTAAGGCATGTCCGTTTTATTTTTCAAACTGTGATTACAGCTTAGTTCTTCAAAGTGTTTGCTTCAAGTATGTGTCACATTTTAAAATGTTTTGGCCATTACTTCCCTCAAGACATTTTGAGGGCAGGTTTCACTTACAGCCCTGCAGTACTTGTTCATATGAAGTGACCATTAGCACAGGCTTTACAGCTGCTTTTGCAGGTAACGGCCAGAGGGCGGCATCCTTTCTACGATCCCCACTCTGGTAACTAGGGAAACAGACCTCCCGGCCAGCGGTGTTCCTCGCTGATAAATTAGAGTGGAATGTGCCCGGGTAAACCCACAGAAGCTGATATCTCCTTCCTTTTGTTTGTTTTTTAAATTTAATTTATAGTTTTTATTGGAGAAATATTCCATTGTGTACATGGACCACTTCTTCTTGGTTCCTTCCTCTGATGATGGACATTTTCATTGCTTCCAAGTGATGGCTATAGTAAATATTGCTGGAGTGCAGGATTGCCAGCCTGTGACTTTTTGATTCTCATTGTCTCAGGAGATAGGCCCAGCAGTGGGTGTGATTGATGGACTGGTAGCTCAATGTTTCCCTTTTCAAAGCACCTCCATTGTGTTTTCATTAGTGGCTCTTACCACATGGCCCTTAGAACCGAGGGTACGCATTTCTCCACAATCCCTTCAGCATTTATTGTTTGCACCGTTTTCGCTAATGGCCATTCTGACTGCTGTGAGCTGATAGGTTTTTCTAATTTGGGTTTGCATGTCTTTAAAAATTCCTAAAATTCAACATTTTCCCACGCCTTTTCCTTTCTGTGAAAAAAAAACAGAAAAAAGTATGAGTACCATATACGTCTTGAATTTGTCTTCTTGGAAGGTTGCCCTCTTTAGAATTTATTACTCGATTTTCGACCCCAGGCCTTTTTTGGAGGGCAGGTGTCATTTACAGAACTGCAACGTTGGTGAATATTTAGGGACCTTTAGCAATGGGTTTAAAGCTGCTGTTAAGGGAAACGGCCACAAGGAGGCAGCATTTCTCCGTTGTCAAATCTGGGTACTAGGGCAGCAGAGTCTTTCTGGAAGTCGTGTTCCTAGGTTGTAAATTAGAATGGAATGTGCTAGGAGAAACCCCCATTAGTGTATGTCTCATTACTTCTTTTTTTTTAAATTTTTTAATTGGGGTATAGATTAGAATATTATTTGTCCTAGGTTTACAATATCTGGTTCATTTGTACATTATATATGTCTATGCATGTACAGATCCTCTTCCCAGGTAAAATATTACAGAGTGTTCCGTAGACCTCCCTTGCTATAGGGTCGGTCTTTTTGATATACGTATATGATATGAATTTGTATCCATATAGTAACACTGATGTTAATTGATCCATTCCCCCCACCTTTCCTTTTAGATGAGCATAGTTTGTTTTCTAAGTCTGTGAGTGTCTTTCTCTGTGGAAATAGGTTCATTTGTGTCAGTTATTAGATAACGCCTATAAGTGATATCATAGGATAGAGGTCTTTTGCTTTCCGACGTACCTCATGTCTTGTGATTATCTCCAGGCTCATCTGTGGTGCCTCAAAGAGCAGTGTTTCATTGTTTTCCATGGCTAAGATTCCATCGTGTACATGGACCACTACTTTTTATCCATTCACCTGTTGATGGACATTTTGGTAGCTTCACTGTCTTGGCTATTGTGAATGAGGCTGCAGTGCAGCTTTTGCAGCCTGTGTCTTCTCGATTCTGGTCTTCTCAGGTGACAGACCCAGTGGTTCACCTGCTGGATTGAATGGTACCTCAATTTTTACTTTTCAACGCAGCTCCTTTCTGTTCTCATTATTGGCTGTTACCCTTTCACATCTCACCAGCAAGTAGAGGGTACAGAGTTCTCTAAAACGCCTGCAGCCTTTATTGTTTGTAGACCTTTTGCTGATGGTCAGTCGACTGGGGAGAGTTGAAACCTTTTTGTAGATTAGATTGCATGAGTCTAATACTTCCTGAGGTTGAGCTTTTATCCATTTTCCTTTTCTTTAAAGAGAGTGAGTAAAACTTACCACCTCATACTATCTTCCTGAAAGATTTGCCTGTTTTGAATTTTTTTGTTCATTCCCCACCTCAGCACAATTTTGGAGGGCAGGTGTCCTTTACTGCCCCAAGTCCTTGTGAATGTTCAGTGACCATTAGCTGTGGGTTTAAAGCCGCTCTTGTGGGAAACGGCCGCAAGGCGGCAGCATTTCTCCTTTACCAAATCTGGTTACTAGGGCAACAGAGCCTTAATGGAAGTCGTGTTGTAGGTTGTAAATTAGAATGGAATGTGCCGGGAAAAAGCCCTTTATGGTTATGGCTCATTACTTCTTATGCGTATTTTTAACTCTTTTTTATTTTTTATCACAGCAAATTTGATTACAACGTTTTGTTTATTCTAGGTGTGCAAGATGTGGTTCTTTCACAAATATACATATATCTATTATTCGTCGGATCCTTTTTCCATGTAGATTATGAGAGAATATTGAGTAGTCCTCTCTTGGTATTCCGTAGGTATTTGGTGATTATATATTTCACATGTGTTTGTATATCTCTGTTAACCCCAATGTCGTAATGTATCTACTCCTCACACCTTTCCATTTGGTGAACCATAAGTTTAATGAACCTGTGATTGCCCTTCTCTGTGGAAATATCTTCATTGGTATCGAATTTTAGGTAACACCTATAAGTGATATGATAGGACCTGTGTCTTTCGCTTTCTCACTTACCACAAGTTGCGTGATTACTTCTAGACTCACCTATGGTGCTGCAAATGGCACTGTTTCATTCTTTCGCTAACTAATATTCCATCTCGACATGTAGCAGTTCTTCCTGGTCCACCCATCTGTTGGTGGACTTTTTGGTTACTTCCATATCTTGGCTATTGTAATACTGTGCAGTGCACATTTGTCTGCCTGTGTCTTTCCAATTCTGTCTTCCTAGGTTATAGGTCCAGGAATGGGCCGGCTGGATCATACGGGAGCTCAATGTTTACCTTTTAAAGGCCCCTCCATTCTGTTCTCATTAGTGGCTCTTTCCAGGTTATGTCCCTCTTAAAGTTCACGGTATGCATTTCTCCACAACACCTTCAGCATTTACTGTTTATAGATTTCTTGCTGATGGCGATTCTGACTGGTGTGAGCTGATACCAATTTGTGGTTGAATCTGCATGTGTGTCATATTCCGTTGAAATTGGCCTGTAAGGCATGTCCGTTTTATTTTTCAAACTGTGATTACAGCTTAGTTCTTCAAAGTGTTTGCTTCAAGTATGTGTCACATTTTAAAATGTTTTGGCCATTACTTCCCTCAAGACATTTTGAGGGCAGGTTTCACTTACAGCCCTGCAGTACTTGTTCATATGAAGTGACCATTAGCACAGGCTTTACAGCTGCTTTTGCAGGTAACGGCCAGAGGGCGGCATCCTTTCTACGATCCCCACTCTGGTAACTAGGGAAACAGACCTCCCGGCCAGCGGTGTTCCTCACTGATAAATTAGAGTGGAATGTGCCCGGGTAAACCCACAGAAGCTGATATCTCCTTCCTTTTGTTTGTTTTTTAATTTTAATTTATAGTTTTTATTGGAGAAATATTCCATTGTGTACATGGACCACTTCTTCTTGGTTCCTTCCTCTGATGATGGACATTTTCATTGCTTCCAAGTGATGGCTATAGTAAATATTGCTGGAGTGCAGGATTGCCAGCCTGTGACTTTTTGATTCTCATTTTCTCAGGAGATAGGCCCAGCAGTGGGTGTGATTGATGGACTGGTAGCTCAATGTTTCCCTTTTCAAAGCACCTCCATTGTGTTTTCATTAGTGGCTCTTACCACATGGCCCTTAGAACCGAGGGTACGCATTTCTCCACAATCCCTTCAGCATTTATTGTTTGCACCGTTTTCGCTAATGTCCATTCTGACCGCTGTGAGCTGATAGGTTTTTCTAATTTGGGTTTGCATGTCTTTAAAAATTCCTAAAATTCAACATTTTCCCACGCCTTTTCCTTTCTGTGAAAAAAAAACAGAAAAAAGTATGAGTACCATATACGTCTTGAATTTGTCTTCTTGGAAGGTTGCCCTCTTTTGAATTTATTACTCGATTTTCGACCCCAGGCCTTTTTTGGAGGGCAGGTGTCATTTACAGAACTGCAACGTTGGTGAATATTTAGGGACCTTTAGCAATGGGTTTAAAGCTGCTGTTAAGGGAAACGGCCACAAGGAGGCAGCATTTCTCCGTTGTCAAATCTGGGTACTAGGGCAGCAGAGTCTTTCTGGAAGTCGTGTTCCTAGGTTGTAAATTAGAATGGAATGTGCTAGGAGAAACCCCCATTAGTGTATGTCTCATTACTTCTTTTTTTTTAAATTTTTTAATTGGGGTATAGATTAGAATATTATTTGTCCTAGGTTTACAATATCTGGTTCATTTGTACATTATATATGTCTATGCATGTACAGATCCTCTTCCCAGGTAAAATATTACAGAGTGTTCCGTAGACCTCCCTTGCTATAGGGTCGGTCTTTTTGATATACGTATATGATATGAATTTGTATCCATATAGTAACACTGATGTTAATTGATCCATTCCCCCCCACCTTTCCTTTTAGATGAGCATAGTTTGTTTTCTAAGTCTGTGAGTGTCTTTCTCTGTGGAAATAGGTTCATTTGTGTCAGTTATTAGATAACGCCTATAAGTGATATCATAGGATAGAGGTCTTTTGCTTTCCGACTTACCTCATGTCTTGTGATTATCTCCAGGCTCATCTGTGGTGCCTCAAAGAGCAGTGTTTCATTGTTTTCCATGGCTAAGATTCCATCGTGTACATGGACCACTACTTTTTATCCATTCACCTGTTGATGGACATTTTGGTAGCTTCACTGTCTTGGCTATTGTGAATAAGGCTGCAGTGCAGCTTTTGCAGCCTGTGTCTTCTCGATTCTGGTCTTCTCAGGTGACAGACCCAGTGGTTCACCTGCTGGATTGAATGGTACCTCAATTTTTCCTTTTCAACGCAGCTCCTTTCTGTTCTCATTATTGGCTGTTACCCTTTCACATCTCACCAGCAAGTAGAGGGTACAGAGTTCTCTAAAACGCCTGCAGCCTTTATTGTTTGTAGACCTTTTGCTGATGGTCAGTCGACTGGGGAGAGTTGAAACCTTTTTGTAGATTAGATTGCATGAGTCTAATACTTCCTGAGGTTGAGCTTTTATCCATTTTCCTTTTCTTTAAAGAGAGTGAGTAAAACTTACCACCTCATACTATCTTCCTGAAAGATTTGCCTGTTTTGAATTTTTTTGTTCATTCCCCACCTCAGCACAATTTTGGAGGGCAGGTGTCCTTTACTGCCCCAAGTCCTTGTGAATGTTCAGTGACCATTAGCTGTGGGTTTAAAGCCGCTCTTGTGGGAAACGGCCGCAAGGCGGCAGCATTTCTCCTTTACCAAATCTGGTTACTAGGGCAACAGAGCCTTAATGGAAGTCGTGTTGTAGGTTGTAAATTAGAATGATATGTGCCAGGAAAAAGCCCTTTATGTTTATGGCTCATTACTTCTTATGCGTATTTTTAACTCTTTTTTATTTTTTATCACAGCAAATTTGATTACAACGTTTTGTTTATTCTAGGTGTGCAAGATGTGGTTCTTTCACAAATATACATGTATCTATTATTCGTCGGATCCTTTTTCCATGTAGATTATGAGAGAATATTGAGTAGTCCTCTCTTGGTATTCCGTAGGTATTTGGTGATTATATATTTCACATGTGTTTGTATATCTCTGTTAACCCCAATGTCGTAATGTATCTACTCCTCACACCTTTCCATTTGGTGAACCATAAGTTTAATGAACCTGTGATTGCCCTTCTCTGTGGAAATATCTTCATTGGTATCGAATTTTAGGTAACACCTATAAGTGATATGATAGGACCTGTGTCTTTCGCTTTCTCACTTACCACAAGTTGCGTGATTACTTCTAGACTCACCTATGGTGCTGCAAATGGCACTGTTTCATTCTTTCGCTAACTAATATTCCATCTCGACATGTAGCAGTTCTTCCTGGTCCACCCATCTGTTGGTGGACTTCTTGGTTACTTCCATATCTTGGCTATTGTAATACTGTGCAGTGCACATTTGTCTGCCTGTGTCTTTCCAATTCTGTCTTCCTAGGTTATAGGTCCAGGAATGGGCCGGCTGGATCATACGGGAGCTCAATGTTTACCTTTTAAAGGCCCCTCCATTCTGTTCTCATTAGTGGCTCTTTCCAGGTTATGTCCCTCTTAAAGTTCACGGTATGCATTTCTCCACAACACCTTCAGCATTTACTGTTTATAGATTTCTTGCTGATGGCGATTCTGACTGGTGTGAGCTGATACCAATTTGTGGTTGAATCTGCATGTGTGTCATATTCCGTTGAAATTGGCCTGTAAGGCATGTCCGTTTTATTTTTCAAACTGTGATTACAGCTTAGTTCTTCAAAGTGTTTGCTTCAAGTATGTGTCACATTTTAAAATGTTTTGGCCATTACTTCCCTCAAGACATTTTGAGGGCAGGTTTCACTTACAGCCCTGCAGTACTTGTTCATATGAAGTGACCATTAGCACAGGCTTTACAGCTGCTTTTGCAGGTAACGGCCAGAGGGCGGCATCCTTTCTACGATCCCCACTCTGGTAACTAGGGAAACAGACCTCCCGGCCAGCGGTGTTCCTCGCTGATAAATTAGAGTGGAATGTGCCCGGGTAAACCCACAGAAGCTGATATCTCCTTCCTTTTGTTTGTTTTTTAAATTTAATTTATAGTTTTTATTGGAGAAATATTCCATTGTGTACATGGACCACTTCTTCTTGGTTCCTTCCTCTGATGATGGACATTTTCATTGCTTCCAAGTGATGGCTATAGTAAATATTGCTGGAGTGCAGGATTGCCAGCCTGTGACTTTTTGATTCTCATTTTCTCAGGAGATAGGCCCAGCAGTGGGTGTGATTGATGGACTGGTAGCTCAATGTTTCCCTTTTCAAAGCACCTCCATTGTGTTTTCATTAGTGGCTCTTACCACATGGCCCTTAGAACCGAGGGTACGCATTTCTCCACAATCCCTTCGGCATTTATTGTTTGCACCGTTTTCGCTAATGGCCATTCTGACTGCTGTGAGCTGATAGGTTTTTCTAATTTGGGTTTGCATGTCTTTAAAAATTCCTAAAATTCAACATTTTCCCACGCCTTTTCCTTTCTGTGAAAAAAAAACAGAAAAAAGTATGAGTACCATATACGTCTTGAATTTGTCTTCTTGGAAGGTTGCCCTCTTTTGAATTTATTACTCGATTTTCGACCCCAGGCCTTTTTTGGAGGGCAGGTGTCATTTACAGAACTGCAACGTTGGTGAATATTTAGGGACCTTTAGCAATGGGTTTAAAGCTGCTGTTAAGGGAAACGGCCACAAGGAGGCAGCATTTCTCCGTTGTCAAATCTGGGTACTAGGGCAGCAGAGTCTTTCTGGAAGTCGTGTTCCTAGGTTGTAAATTAGAATGGAATGTGCTAGGAGAAACCCCCATTAGTGTATGTCTCATTACTTCTTTTTTTTAAATTTTTTAATTGGGGTATAGATTAGAATATTATTTGTCCTAGGTTTACAATATCTGGTTCATTTGTACATTATATATGTCTATGCATGTACAGATCCTCTTCCCAGGTAAAATATTACAGAGTGTTCCGTAGACCTCCCTTGCTATAGGGTCGGTCTTTTTGATATACGTATATGATATGAATTTGTATCCATATAGTAACACTGATGTTAATTGATCCATTCCCCCCCACCTTTCCTTTTAGATGAGCATAGTTTGTTTTCTAAGTCTGTGAGTGTCTTTCTCTGTGGAAATAGGTTCATTTGTGTCAGTTATTAGATAACGCCTATAAGTGATATCATAGGATAGAGGTCTTTTGCTTTCCGACTTACCTCATGTCTTGTGATTATCTCCAGGCTCATCTGTGGTGCCTCAAAGAGCAGTGTTTCATTGTTTTCCATGGCTAAGATTCCATCGTGTACATGGACCACTACTTTTTATCCATTCACCTGTTGATGGACATTTTGGTAGCTTCACTGTCTTGGCTATTGTGAATGAGGCTGCAGTGCAGCTTTTGCAGCCTGTGTCTTCTCGATTCTGGTCTTCTCAGGTGACAGACCCAGTGGTTCACCTGCTGGATTGAATGGTACCTCAATTTTTCCTTTTCAACGCAGCTCCTTTCTGTTCTCATTATTGGCTGTTACCCTTTCACATCTCACCAGCAAGTAGAGGGTACAGAGTTCTCTAAAACGCCTGCAGCCTTTATTGTTTGTAGACCTTTTGCTGATGGTCAGTCGACTGGGGAGAGTTGAAACCTTTTTGTAGATTAGATTGCATGAGTCTAATACTTCCTGAGGTTGAGCTTTTATCCATTTTCCTTTTCTTTAAAGAGAGTGAGTAAAACTTACCACCTCATACTATCTTCTTGAAAGATTTGCCTGTTTTGAATTTATTTGTTCATTCCCCACCTCAGCACAATTTTGGAGGGCAGGTGTCCTTTACTGCCCCAAGTCCTTGTGAATGTTCAGTGACCATTAGCTGTGGGTTTAAAGCCGCTCTTGTGGGAAACGGCCGCAAGGCGGCAGCATTTCTCCTTTACCAAATCTGGTTACTAGGGCAACAGAGCCTTAATGGAAGTCGTGTTGTAGGTTGTAAATTAGAATGGAATGTGCCGGGAAAAAGCCCTTTATGGTTATGGCTCATTACTTCTTATGCGTATTTTTAACTCTTTTTTATTTTTTATCACAGCAAATTTGATTACAACGTTTTGTTTATTCTAGGTGTGCAAGATGTGGTTCTTTCACAAATATACATATATCTATTATTCGTCGGATCCTTTTTCCATGTAGATTATGAGAGAATATTGAGTAGTCCTCTCTTGGTATTCCGTAGGTATTTGGTGATTATATATTTCACATGTGTTTGTATATCTCTGTTAACCCCAATGTCGTAATGTATCTACTCCTCACACCTTTCCATTTGGTGAACCATAAGTTTAATGAACCTGTGATTGCCCTTCTCTGTGGAAATATCTTCATTGGTATCGAATTTTAGGTAACACCTATAAGTGATATGATAGGACCTGTGTCTTTCGCTTTCTCACTTACCACAAGTTGCGTGATTACTTCTAGACTCACCTATGGTGCTGCAAATGGCATTGTTTCATTCTTTCGCTAACTAATATTCCATCTCGACATGTAGCAGTTCTTCCTGGTCCACCCATCTGTTGGTGGACTTTTTGGTTACTTCCATATCTTGGCTATTGTAATACTGTGCAGTGCACATTTGTCTGCCTGTGTCTTTCCAATTCTGTCTTCCTAGGTTATAGGTCCAGGAATGGGCCGGCTGGATCATACGGGAGCTCAATGTTTACCTTTTAAAGGCCCCTCCATTCTGTTCTCATTAGTGGCTCTTTCCAGGTTATGTCCCTCTTAAAGTTCACGGTATGCATTTCTCCACAACACCTTCAGCATTTACTGTTTATAGATTTCTTGCTGATGGCGATTCTGACTGGTGTGAGCTGATACCAATTTGTGGTTGAATCTGCATGTGTGTCATATTCCGTTGAAATTGGCCTGTAAGGCATGTCCGTTTTATTTTTCAAACTGTGATTACAGCTTAGTTCTTCAAAGTGTTTGCTTCAAGTATGTGTCACATTTTAAAATGTTTTGGCCATTACTTCCCTCAAGACATTTTGAGGGCAGGTTTCACTTACAGCCCTGCAGTACTTGTTCATATGAAGTGACCATTAGCACAGGCTTTACAGCTGCTTTTGCAGGTAACGGCCAGAGGGCGGCATCCTTTCTACGATCCCCACTCTGGTAACTAGGGAAACAGACCTCCCGGCCAGCGGTGTTCCTCGCTGATAAATTAGAGTGGAATGTGCCCGGGTAAACCCACAGAAGCTGATATCTCCTTCCTTTTGTTTGTTTTTTAAATTTAATTTATAGTTTTTATTGGAGAAATATTCCATTGTGTACATGGACCACTTCTTCTTGGTTCCTTCCTCTGATGATGGACATTTTCATTGCTTCCAAGTGATGGCTATAGTAAATATTGCTGGAGTGCAGGATTGCCAGCCTGTGACTTTTTGATTCTCATTGTCTCAGGAGATAGGCCCAGCAGTGGGTGTGATTGATGGACTGGTAGCTCAATGTTTCCCTTTTCAAAGCACCTCCATTGTGTTTTCATTAGTGGCTCTTACCACATGGCCCTTAGAACCGAGGGTACGCATTTCTCCACAATCCCTTCAGCATTTATTGTTTGCACCGTTTTCGCTAATGGCCATTCTGACTGCTGTGAGCTGATAGGTTTTTCTAATTTGGGTTTGCATGTCTTTAAAAATTCCTAAAATTCAACATTTTCCCACGCCTTTTCCTTTCTGTGAAAAAAAAACAGAAAAAAGTATGAGTACCATATACGTCTTGAATTTGTCTTCTTGGAAGGTTGCCCTCTTTTGAATTTATTACTCGATTTTCGACCCCAGGCCTTTTTTGGAGGGCAGGTGTCATTTACAGAACTGCAACGTTGGTGAATATTTAGGGACCTTTAGCAATGGGTTTAAAGCTGCTGTTAAGGGAAACGGCCACAAGGAGGCAGCATTTCTCCGTTGTCAAATCTGGGTACTAGGGCAGCAGAGTCTTTCTGGAAGTCGTGTTCCTAGGTTGTAAATTAGAATGGAATGTGCTAGGAGAAACCCCCATTAGTGTATGTCTCATTACTTCTTTTTTTTTAAATTTTTTAATTGGGGTATAGATTAGAATATTATTTGTCCTAGGTTTACAATATCTGGTTCATTTGTACATTATATATGTCTATGCATGTACAGATCCTCTTCCCAGGTAAAATATTACAGAGTGTTCCGTAGACCTCCCTTGCTATAGGGTCGGTCTTTTTGATATACGTATATGATATGAATTTGTATCCATATAGTAACACTGATGTTAATTGATCCATTCCCCCCACCTTTCCTTTTAGATGAGCATAGTTTGTTTTCTAAGTCTGTGAGTGTCTTTCTCTGTGGAAATAGGTTCATTTGTGTCAGTTATTAGATAACGCCTATAAGTGATATCATAGGATAGAGGTCTTTTGCTTTCCGACGTACCTCATGTCTTGTGATTATCTCCAGGCTCATCTGTGGTGCCTCAAAGAGCAGTGTTTCATTGTTTTCCATGGCTAAGATTCCATCGTGTACATGGACCACTACTTTTTATCCATTCACCTGTTGATGGACATTTTGGTAGCTTCACTGTCTTGGCTATTGTGAATGAGGCTGCAGTGCAGCTTTTGCAGCCTGTGTCTTCTCGATTCTGGTCTTCTCAGGTGACAGACCCAGTGGTTCACCTGCTGGATTGAATGGTACCTCAATTTTTCCTTTTCAACGCAGCTCCTTTCTGTTCTCATTATTGGCTGTTACCCTTTCACATCTCACCAGCAAGTAGAGGGTACAGAGTTCTCTAAAACGCCTGCAGCCTTTATTGTTTGTAGACCTTTTGCTGATGGTCAGTCGACTGGGGAGAGTTGAAACCTTTTTGTAGATTAGATTGCATGAGTCTAATACTTCCTGAGGTTGAGCTTTTATCCATTTTCCTTTTCTTTAAAGAGAGTGAGTAAAACTTACCACCTCATACTATCTTCCTGAAAGATTTGCCTGTTTTGAATTTTTTTGTTCATTCCCCACCTCAGCACAATTTTGGAGGGCAGGTGTCCTTTACTGCCCCAAGTCCTTGTGAATGTTCAGTGACCATTAGCTGTGGGTTTAAAGCCGCTCTTGTGGGAAACGGCCGCAAGGCGGCAGCATTTCTCCTTTACCAAATCTGGTTACTAGGGCAACAGAGCCTTAATGGAAGTCGTGTTGTAGGTTGTAAATTAGAATGGAATGTGCCGGGAAAAAGCCCTTTATGGTTATGGCTCATTACTTCTTATGCGTATTTTTAACTCTTTTTTATTTTTTATCACAGCAAATTTGATTACAACGTTTTGTTTATTCTAGGTGTGCAAGATGTGGTTCTTTCACAAATATACATATATCTATTATTCGTCGGATCCTTTTTCCATGTAGATTATGAGAGAATATTGAGTAGTCCTCTCTTGGTATTCCGTAGGTATTTGGTGATTATATATTTCACATGTGTTTGTATATCTCTGTTAACCCCAATGTCGTAATGTATCTACTCCTCACACCTTTCCATTTGGTGAACCATAAGTTTAATGAACCTGTGATTGCCCTTCTCTGTGGAAATATCTTCATTGGTATCGAATTTTAGGTAACACCTATAAGTGATATGATAGGACCTGTGTCTTTCGCTTTCTCACTTACCACAAGTTGCGTGATTACTTCTAGACTCACCTATGGTGCTGCAAATGGCATTGTTTCATTCTTTCGCTAACTAATATTCCATCTCGACATGTAGCAGTTCTTCCTGGTCCACCCATCTGTTGGTGGACTTTTTGGTTACTTCCATATCTTGGCTATTGTAATACTGTGCAGTGCACATTTGTCTGCCTGTGTCTTTCCAATTCTGTCTTCCTAGGTTATAGGTCCAGGAATGGGCCGGCTGGATCATACGGGAGCTCAATGTTTACCTTTTAAAGGCCCCTCCATTCTGTTCTCATTAGTGGCTCTTTCCAGGTTATGTCCCTCTTAAAGTTCACGGTATGCATTTCTCCACAACACCTTCAGCATTTACTGTTTATAGATTTCTTGCTGATGGCGATTCTGACTGGTGTGAGCTGATACCAATTTGTGGTTGAATCTGCATGTGTGTCATATTCCGTTGAAATTGGCCTGTAAGGCATGTCCGTTTTATTTTTCAAACTGTGATTACAGCTTAGTTCTTCAAAGTGTTTGCTTCAAGTATGTGTCACATTTTAAAATGTTTTGGCCATTACTTCCCTCAAGACATTTTGAGGGCAGGTTTCACTTACAGCCCTGCAGTACTTGTTCATATGAAGTGACCATTAGCACAGGCTTTACAGCTGCTTTTGCAGGTAACGGCCAGAGGGCGGCATCCTTTCTACGATCCCCACTCTGGTAACTAGGGAAACAGACCTCCCGGCCAGCGGTGTTCCTCGCTGATAAATTAGAGTGGAATGTGCCCGGGTAAACCCACAGAAGCTGATATCTCCTTCCTTTTGTTTGTTTTTTAAATTTAATTTATAGTTTTTATTGGAGAAATATTCCATTGTGTACATGGACCACTTCTTCTTGGTTCCTTCCTCTGATGATGGACATTTTCATTGCTTCCAAGTGATGGCTATAGTAAATATTGCTGGAGTGCAGGATTGCCAGCCTGTGACTTTTTGATTCTCATTGTCTCAGGAGATAGGCCCAGCAGTGGGTGTGATTGATGGACTGGTAGCTCAATGTTTCCCTTTTCAAAGCACCTCCATTGTGTTTTCATTAGTGGCTCTTACCACATGGCCCTTAGAACCGAGGGTACGCATTTCTCCACAATCCCTTCAGCATTTATTGTTTGCACCGTTTTCGCTAATGGCCATTCTGACTGCTGTGAGCTGATAGGTTTTTCTAATTTGGGTTTGCATGTCTTTAAAAATTCCTAAAATTCAACATTTTCCCACGCCTTTTCCTTTCTGTGAAAAAAAAACAGAAAAAAGTATGAGTACCATATACGTCTTGAATTTGTCTTCTTGGAAGGTTGCCCTCTTTTGAATTTATTACTCGATTTTCGACCCCAGGCCTTTTTTGGAGGGCAGGTGTCATTTACAGAACTGCAACGTTGGTGAATATTTAGGGACCTTTAGCAATGGGTTTAAAGCTGCTGTTAAGGGAAACGGCCACAAGGAGGCAGCATTTCTCCGTTGTCAAATCTGGGTACTAGGGCAGCAGAGTCTTTCTGGAAGTCGTGTTCCTAGGTTGTAAATTAGAATGGAATGTGCTAGGAGAAACTCCCATTAGTGTATGTCTCATTACTTCTTTTTTTTTAAATTTTTTAATTGGGGTATAGATTAGAATATTATTTGTCCTAGGTTTACAATATCTGGTTCATTTGTACATTATATATGTCTATGCATGTACAGATCCTCTTCCCAGGTAAAATATTACAGAGTGTTCCGTAGACCTCCCTTGCTATAGGGTCGGTCTTTTTGATATACGTATATGATATGAATTTGTATCCATATAGTAACACTGCTGTTAATTGATCCATTCCCCCCCACCTTTCCTTTTAGATGAGCATAGTTTGTTTTCTAAGTCTGTGAGTGTCTTTCTCTGTGGAAATAGGTTCATTTGTGTCAGTTATTAGATAACGCCTATAAGTGATATCATAGGATAGAGGTCTTTTGCTTTCCGACTTACCTCATGTCTTGTGATTATCTCCAGGCTCATCTGTGGTGCCTCAAAGAGCAGTGTTTCATTGTTTTCCATGGCTAAGATTCCATCGTGTACATGGACCACTACTTTTTATCCAT
Source organism: Eubalaena glacialis (assembly GCF_028564815.1). Lineage (NCBI taxonomy): Eukaryota > Metazoa > Chordata > Mammalia > Artiodactyla > Balaenidae > Eubalaena > Eubalaena glacialis. The sequence goes on along the minus strand of NC_083720.1, from coordinate 135,321,219 downwards.
TCACCTGTTGATGGACATTTTGGTAGCTTCACTGTCTTGGCTATTGTGAATGAGGCTGCAGTGCAGCTTTTGCAGCCTGTGTCTTCTCGATTCTGGTCTTCTCAGGTGACAGACCCAGTGGTTCACCTGCTGGATTGAATGGTACCTCAATTTTTCCTTTTCAACGCAGCTCCTTTCTGTTCTCATTATTGGCTGTTACCCTTTCACATCTCACCAGCAAGTAGAGGGTACAGAGTTCTCTAAAACGCCTGCAGCCTTTATTGTTTGTAGACCTTTTGCTGATGGTCAGTCGACTGGGGAGAGTTGAAACCTTTTTGTAGATTAGATTGCATGAGTCTAATACTTCCTGAGGTTGAGCTTTTATCCATTTTCCTTTTCTTTAAAGAGAGTGAGTAAAACTTACCACCTCATACTATCTTCCTGAAAGATTTGCCTGTTTTGAATTTTTTTGTTCATTCCCCACCTCAGCACAATTTTGGAGGGCAGGTGTCCTTTACTGCCCCAAGTCCTTGTGAATGTTCAGTGACCATTAGCTGTGGGTTTAAAGCCGCTCTTGTGGGAAACGGCCGCAAGGCGGCAGCATTTCTCCTTTACCAAATCTGGTTACTAGGGCAACAGAGCCTTAATGGAAGTCGTGTTGTAGGTTGTAAATTAGAATGGAATGTGCCGGGAAAAAGCCCTTTATGGTTATGGCTCATTACTTCTTATGCGTATTTTTAACTCTTTTTTATTTTTTATCACAGCAAATTTGATTACAACGTTTTGTTTATTCTAGGTGTGCAAGATGTGGTTCTTTCACAAATATACATATATCTATTATTCGTCGGATCCTTTTTCCATGTAGATTATGAGAGAATATTGAGTAGTCCTCTCTTGGTATTCCGTAGGTATTTGGTGATTATATATTTCACATGTGTTTGTATATCTCTGTTAACCCCAATGTCGTAATGTATCTACTCCTCACACCTTTCCATTTGGTGAACCATAAGTTTAATGAACCTGTGATTGCCCTTCTCTGTGGAAATATCTTCATTGGTATCGAATTTTAGGTAACACCTATAAGTGATATGATAGGACCTGTGTCTTTCGCTTTCTCACTTACCACAAGTTGCGTGATTACTTCTAGACTCACCTATGGTGCTGCAAATGGCATTGTTTCATTCTTTCGCTAACTAATATTCCATCTCGACATGTAGCAGTTCTTCCTGGTCCACCCATCTGTTGGTGGACTTTTTGGTTACTTCCATATCTTGGCTATTGTAATACTGTGCAGTGCACATTTGCCTGCCTGTGTCTTTCCAATTCTGTCTTCCTAGGTTATAGGTCCAGGAATGGGCCGGCTGGATCATACGGGAGCTCAATGTTTACCTTTTAAAGGCCCCTCCATTCTGTTCTCATTAGTGGCTCTTTCCAGGTTATGTCCCTCTTAAAGTTCACGGTATGCATTTCTCCACAACACCTTCAGCATTTACTGTTTATAGATTTCTTGCTGATGGCGATTCTGACTGGTGTGAGCTGATACCAATTTGTGGTTGAATCTGCATGTGTGTCATATTCCGTTGAAATTGGCCTGTAAGGCATGTCCGTTTTATTTTTCAAACTGTGATTACAGCTTAGTTCTTCAAAGTGTTTGCTTCAAGTATGTGTCACATTTTAAAATGTTTTGGCCATTACTTCCCTCAAGACATTTTGAGGGCAGGTTTCACTTACAGCCCTGCAGTACTTGTTCATATGAAGTGACCATTAGCACAGGCTTTACAGCTGCTTTTGCAGGTAACGGCCAGAGGGCGGCATCCTTTCTACGATCCCCACTCTGGTAACTAGGGAAACAGACCTCCCGGCCAGCGGTGTTCCTCACTGATAAATTAGAGTGGAATGTGCCCGGGTAAACCCACAGAAGCTGATATCTCCTTCCTTTTGTTTGTTTTTTAAATTTAATTTATAGTTTTTATTGGAGAAATATTCCATTGTGTACATGGACCACTTCTTCTTGGTTCCTTCCTCTGATGATGGACATTTTCATTGCTTCCAAGTGATGGCTATAGTAAATATTGCTGGAGTGCAGGATTGCCAGCCTGTGACTTTTTGATTCTCATTTTCTCAGGAGATAGGCCCAGCAGTGGGTGTGATTGATGGACTGGTAGCTCAATGTTTCCCTTTTCAAAGCACCTCCATTGTGTTTTCATTAGTGGCTCTTACCACATGGCCCTTAGAACCGAGGGTACGCATTTCTCCACAATCCCTTCAGCATTTATTGTTTGCACCGTTTTCGCTAATGGCCATTCTGACTGCTGTGAGCTGATAGGTTTTTCTAATTTGGGTTTGCATGTCTTTAAAAATTCCTAAAATTCAACATTTTCCCACGCCTTTTCCTTTCTGTGAAAAAAAACAGAAAAAAGTATGAGTACCATATACGTCTTGAATTTGTCTTCTTGGAAGGTTGCCCTCTTTTGAATTTATTACTCGATTTTCGACCCCAGGCCTTTTTTGGAGGGCAGGTGTCATTTACAGAACTGCAACGTTGGTGAATATTTAGGGACCTTTAGCAATGGGTTTAAAGCTGCTGTTAAGGGAAACGGCCACAAGGAGGCAGCATTTCTCCGTTGTCAAATCTGGGTACGAGGGCAGCAGAGTCTTTCTGGAAGTCGTGTTCCTAGGTTGTAAATTAGAATGGAATGTGCTAGGAGAAACCCCCATTAGTGTATGTCTCATTACTTCTTTTTTTTTAAATTTTTTAATTGGGGTATAGATTAGAATATTATTTGTCCTAGGTTTACAATATCTGGTTCATTTGTACATTATATATGTCTATGCATGTACAGATCCTCTTCCCAGGTAAAATATTACAGAGTGTTCCGTAGACCTCCCTTGCTATAGGGTCGGTCTTTTTGATATACGTATATGATATGAATTTGTATCCATATAGTAACACTGATGTTAATTGATCCATTCCCCCCACCTTTCCTTTTAGATGAGCATAGTTTGTTTTCTAAGTCTGTGAGTGTCTTTCTCTGTGGAAATAGGTTCATTTGTGTCAGTTATTAGATAACGCCTATAAGTGATATCATAGGATAGAGGTCTTTTGCTTTCCGACTTACCTCATGTCTTGTGATTATCTCCAGGCTCATCTGTGGTGCCTCAAAGAGCAGTGTTTCATTGTTTTCCATGGCTAAGATTCCATCGTGTACATGGACCACTACTTTTTATCCATTCACCTGTTGATGGACATTTTGGTAGCTTCACTGTCTTGGCTATTGTGAATGAGGCTGCAGTGCAGCTTTTGCAGCCTGTGTCTTCTCGATTCTGGTCTTCTCAGGTGACAGACCCAGTGGTTCACCTGCTGGATTGAATGGTACCTCAATTTTTCCTTTTCAACGCAGCTCCTTTCTGTTCTCATTATTGGCTGTTACCCTTTCACATCTCACCAGCAAGTAGAGGGTACAGAGTTCTCTAAAACGCCTGCAGCCTTTATTGTTTGTAGACCTTTTGCTGATGGTCAGTCGACTGGGGAGAGTTGAAACCTTTTTGTAGATTAGATTGCATGAGTCTAATACTTCCTGAGGTTGAGCTTTTATCCATTTTCCTTTTCTTTAAAGAGAGTGAGTAAAACTTACCACCTCATACTATCTTCCTGAAAGATTTGCCTGTTTTGAATTTTTTTGTTCATTCCCCACCTCAGCACAATTTTGGAGGGCAGGTGTCCTTTACTGCCCCAAGTCCTTGTGAATGTTCAGTGACCATTAGCTGTGGGTTTAAAGCCGCTCTTGTGGGAAACGGCCGCAAGGCGGCAGCATTTCTCCTTTACCAAATCTGGTTACTAGGGCAACAGAGCCTTAATGGAAGTCGTGTTGTAGGTTGTAAATTAGAATGGAATGTGCCGGGAAAAAGCCCTTTATGGTTATGGCTCATTACTTCTTATGCGTATTTTTAACTCTTTTTTATTTTTTATCACAGCAAATTTGATTACAACGTTTTGTTTATTCTAGGTGTGCAAGATGTGGTTCTTTCACAAATATACATATATCTATTATTCGTCGGATCCTTTTTCCATGTAGATTATGAGAGAATATTGAGTAGTCCTCTCTTGGTATTCCGTAGGTATTTGGTGATTATATATTTCACATGTGTTTGTATATCTCTGTTAACCCCAATGTCGTAATGTATCTACTCCTCACACCTTTCCATTTGGTGAACCATAAGTTTAATGAACCTGTGATTGCCCTTCTCTGTGGAAATATCTTCATTGGTATCGAATTTTAGGTAACACCTATAAGTGATATGATAGGACCTGTGTCTTTCGCTTTCTCACTTACCACAAGTTGCGTGATTACTTCTAGACTCACCTATGGTGCTGCAAATGGCATTGTTTCATTCTTTCGCTAACTAATATTCCATCTCGACATGTAGCAGTTCTTCCTGGTCCACCCATCTGTTGGTGGACTTTTTGGTTACTTCCATATCTTGGCTATTGTAATACTGTGCAGTGCACATTTGTCTGCCTGTGTCTTTCCAATTCTGTCTTCCTAGGTTATAGGTCCAGGAATGGGCCGGCTGGATCATACGGGAGCTCAATGTTTACCTTTTAAAGGCCCCTCCATTCTGTTCTCATTAGTGGCTCTTTCCAGGTTATGTCCCTCTTAAAGTTCACGGTATGCATTTCTCCACAACACCTTCAGCATTTACTGTTTATAGATTTCTTGCTGATGGCGATTCTGACTGGTGTGAGCTGATACCAATTTGTGGTTGAATCTGCATGTGTGTCATATTCCGTTGAAATTGGCCTGTAAGGCATGTCCGTTTTATTTTTCAAACTGTGATTACAGCTTAGTTCTTCAAAGTGTTTGCTTCAAGTATGTGTCACATTTTAAAATGTTTTGGCCATTACTTCCCTCAAGACATTTTGAGGGCAGGTTTCACTTACAGCCCTGCAGTACTTGTTCATATGAAATGACCATTAGCACAGGCTTTACAGCTGCTTTTGCAGGTAACGGCCAGAGGGCGGCATCCTTTCTACGATCCCCACTCTGGTAACTAGGAAAACAGACCTCCCGGCCAGCGGTGTTCCTCGCTGATAAATTAGAGTGGAATGTGCCCGGGTAAACCCACAGAAGCTGATATCTCCTTCCTTTTGTTTGTTTTTTTAAATTTAATTTATAGTTTTTATTGGAGAAATATTCCATTGTGTACATGGACCACTTCTTCTTGGTTCCTTCCTCTGATGATGGACATTTTCATTGCTTCCAAGTGATGGCTATAGTAAATATTGCTGGAGTGCAGGATTGCCAGCCTGTGACTTTTTGATTCTCATTTTCTCAGGAGATAGGCCCAGCAGTAGGTGTGATTGATGGACTGGTAGCTCAATGTTTCCCTTTTCAAAGCACCTCCATTGTGTTTTCATTAGTGGCTCTTACCACATGGCCCTTAGAACCGAGGGTACGCATTTCTCCACAATCCCTTCAGCATTTATTGTTTGCACCGTTTTCGCTAATGGCCATTCTGACTGCTGTGAGCTGATAGGTTTTTCTAATTTGGGTTTGCATGTCTTTAAAAATTCCTAAAATTCAACATTTTCCCACGCCTTTTCCTTTCTGTGAAAAAAAACAGAAAAAAGTATGAGTACCATATACGTCTTGAATTTGTCTTCTTGGAAGGTTGCCCTCTTTAGAATTTATTACTCGATTTTCGACCCCAGGCCTTTTTTGGAGGGCAGGTGTCATTTACAGAACTGCAACGTTGGTGAATATTTAGGGACCTTTAGCAATGGGTTTAAAGCTGCTGTTAAGGGAAACGGCCACAAGGAGGCAGCATTTCTCTGTTGTCAAATCTTGGTACTAGGGCAGCAGAGTCTTTCTGGAAGTCGTGTTCCTAGGTTGTAAATTAGAATGGAATGTGCTAGGAGAAACCCCCATTAGTGTATGTCTCATTACTTCTTTTTTTTTAAATTTTTTAATTGGGGTATAGATTAGAATATTATTTGTCCTAGGTTTACAATATCTGGTTCATTTGTACATTATATATGTCTATGCATGTACAGATCCTCTTCCCAGGTAAAATATTACAGAGTGTTCCGTAGACCTCCCTTGCTATAGGGTCGGTCTTTTTGATATACGTATATGATATGAATTTGTATCCATATAGTAACACTGATGTTAATTGATCCATTCCCCCCACCTTTCCTTTTAGATGAGCATAGTTTGTTTTCTAAGTCTGTGAGTGTCTTTCTCTGTGGAAATAGGTTCATTTGTGTCAGTTATTAGATAACGCCTATAAGTGATATCATAGGATAGAGGTCTTTTGCTTTCCGACTTACCTCATGTCTTGTGATTATCTCCAGGCTCATCTGTGGTGCCTCAAAGAGCAGTGTTTCATTGTTTTCCATGGCTAAGATTCCATCGTGTACATGGACCACTACTTTTTATCCATTCACCTGTTGATGGACATTTTGGTAGCTTCACTGTCTTGGCTATTGTGAATGAGGCTGCAGTGCAGCTTTTGCAGCCTGTGTCTCCTCGATTCTGGTCTTCTCAGGTGACAGACCCAGTGGTTCACCTGCTGGATTGAATGGTACCTCAATTTTTCCTTTTCAACGCAGCTCCTTTCTGTTCTCATTATTGGCTGTTACCCTTTCACATCTCACCAGCAAGTAGAGGGTACAGAGTTCTCTAAAACGCCTGCAGCCTTTATTGTTTGTAGACCTTTTGCTGATGGTCAGTCGACTGGGGAGAGTTGAAACCTTTTTGTAGATTAGATTGCATGAGTCTAATACTTCCTGAGGTTGAGCTTTTATCCATTTTCCTTTTCTTTAAAGAGAGTGAGTAAAACTTACCACCTCACACTATCTTCCTGAAAGATTTGCCTGTTTTGAATTTTTTTGTTCATTCCCCACCTCAGCACAATTTTGGAGGGCAGGTGTCCTTTACTGCCCCAAGTCCTTGTGAATGTTCAGTGACCATTAGCTGTGGGTTTAAAGCCGCTCTTGTGGGAAACGGCCGCAAGGCGGCAGCATTTCTCCTTTACCAAATCTGGTTACTAGGGCAACAGAGCCTTAATGGAAGTCGTGTTGTAGGTTGTAAATTAGAATGGAATGTGCCGGGAAAAAGCCCTTTATGGTTATGGCTCATTACTTCTTATGCGTATTTTTAACTCTTTTTTATTTTTTATCACAGCAAATTTGATTACAACGTTTTGTTTATTCTAGGTGTGCAAGATGTGGTTCTTTCACAAATATACATATATCTATTATTCGTCGGATCCTTTTTCCATGTAGATTATGAGAGAATATTGAGTAGTCCTCTCTTGGTATTCCGTAGGTATTTGGTGATTATATATTTCACATGTGTTTGTATATCTCTGTTAACCCCAATGTCGTAATGTATCTACTCCTCACACCTTTCCATTTGGTGAACCATAAGTTTAATGAACCTGTGATTGCCCTTCTCTGTGGAAATATCTTCATTGGTATCGAATTTTAGGTAACACCTATAAGTGATATGATAGGACCTGTGTCTTTCGCTTTCTCACTTACCACAAGTTGCGTGATTACTTCTAGACTCACCTATGGTGCTGCAAATGGCATTGTTTCATTCTTTCGCTAACTAATATTCCATCTCGACATGTAGCAGTTCTTCCTGGTCCACCCATCTGTTGGTGGACTTTTTGGTTACTTCCATATCTTGGCTATTGTAATACTGTGCAGTGCACATTTGTCTGCCTGTGTCTTTCCAATTCTGTCTTCCTAGGTTATAGGTCCAGGAATGGGCCGGCTGGATCATACGGGAGCTCAATGTTTACCTTTTAAAGGCCCCTCCATTCTGTTCTCATTAGTGGCTCTTTCCAGGTTATGTCCCTCTTAAAGTTCACGGTATGCATTTCTCCACAACACCTTCAGCATTTACTGTTTATAGATTTCTTGCTGATGGCGATTCTGACTGGTGTGAGCTGATACCAATTTGTGGTTGAATCTGCATGTGTGTCATATTCCGTTGAAATTGGCCTGTAAGGCATGTCCGTTTTATTTTTCAAACTGTGATTACAGCTTAGTTCTTCAAAGTGTTTGCTTCAAGTATGTGTCACATTTTAAAATGTTTTGGCCATTACTTCCCTCAAGACATTTTGAGGGCAGGTTTCACTTACAGCCCTGCAGTACTTGTTCATATGAAATGACCATTAGCACAGGCTTTACAGCTGCTTTTGCAGGTAACGGCCAGAGGGCGGCATCCTTTCTACGATCCCCACTCTGGTAACTAGGAAAACAGACCTCCCGGCCAGCGGTGTTCCTCGCTGATAAATTAGAGTGGAATGTGCCCGGGTAAACCCACAGAAGCTGATATCTCCTTCCTTTTGTTTGTTTTTTTAAATTTAATTTATAGTTTTTATTGGAGAAATATTCCATTGTGTACATGGACCACTTCTTCTTGGTTCCTTCCTCTGATGATGGACATTTTCATTGCTTCCAAGTGATGGCTATAGTAAATATTGCTGGAGTGCAGGATTGCCAGCCTGTGACTTTTTGATTCTCATTTTCTCAGGAGATAGGCCCAGCAGTAGGTGTGATTGATGGACTGGTAGCTCAATGTTTCCCTTTTCAAAGCACCTCCATTGTGTTTTCATTAGTGGCTCTTACCACATGGCCCTTAGAACCGAGGGTACGCATTTCTCCACAATCCCTTCAGCATTTATTGTTTGCACCGTTTTCGCTAATGGCCATTCTGACTGCTGTGAGCTGATAGGTTTTTCTAATTTGGGTTTGCATGTCTTTAAAAATTCCTAAAATTCAACATTTTCCCACGCCTTTTCCTTTCTGTGAAAAAAAACAGAAAAAAGTATGAGTACCATATACGTCTTGAATTTGTCTTCTTGGAAGGTTGCCCTCTTTAGAATTTATTACTCGATTTTCGACCCCAGGCCTTTTTTGGAGGGCAGGTGTCATTTACAGAACTGCAACGTTGGTGAATATTTAGGGACCTTTAGCAATGGGTTTAAAGCTGCTGTTAAGGGAAACGGCCACAAGGAGGCAGCATTTCTCCGTTGTCAAATCTTGGTACTAGGGCAGCAGAGTCTTTCTGGAAGTCGTGTTCCTAGGTTGTAAATTAGAATGGAATGTGCTAGGAGAAACCCCCATTAGTGTATGTCTCATTACTTCTTTTTTTTTAAATTTTTTAATTGGGGTATAGATTAGAATATTATTTGTCCTAGGTTTACAATATCTGGTTCATTTGTACATTATATATGTCTATGCATGTACAGATCCTCTTCCCAGGTAAAATATTACAGAGTGTTCCGTAGACCTCCCTTGCTATAGGGTCGGTCTTTTTGATATACGTATATGATATGAATTTGTATCCATATAGTAACACTGATGTTAATTGATCCATTCCCCCCACCTTTCCTTTTAGATGAGCATAGTTTGTTTTCTAAGTCTGTGAGTGTCTTTCTCTGTGGAAATAGGTTCATTTGTGTCAGTTATTAGATAACGCCTATAAGTGATATCATAGGATAGAGGTCTTTTGCTTTCCGACTTACCTCATGTCTTGTGATTATCTCCAGGCTCATCTGTGGTGCCTCAAAGAGCAGTGTTTCATTGTTTTCCATGGCTAAGATTCCATCGTGTACATGGACCACTACTTTTTATCCATTCACCTGTTGATGGACATTTTGGTAGCTTCACTGTCTTGGCTATTGTGAATGAGGCTGCAGTGCAGCTTTTGCAGCCTGTGTCTCCTCGATTCTGGTCTTCTCAGGTGACAGACCCAGTGGTTCACCTGCTGGATTGAATGGTACCTCAATTTTTCCTTTTCAACGCAGCTCCTTTCTGTTCTCATTATTGGCTGTTACCCTTTCACATCTCACCAGCAAGTAGAGGGTACAGAGTTCTCTAAAACGCCTGCAGCCTTTATTGTTTGTAGACCTTTTGCTGATGGTCAGTCGACTGGGGAGAGTTGAAACCTTTTTGTAGATTAGATTGCATGAGTCTAATACTTCCTGAGGTTGAGCTTTTATCCATTTTCCTTTTCTTTAAAGAGAGTGAGTAAAACTTACCACCTCACACTATCTTCCTGAAAGATTTGCCTGTTTTGAATTTTTTTGTTCATTCCCCACCTCAGCACAATTTTGGAGGGCAGGTGTCCTTTACTGCCCCAAGTCCTTGTGAATGTTCAGTGACCATTAGCTGTGGGTTTAAAGCCGCTCTTGTGGGAAACGGCCGCAAGGCGGCAGCATTTCTCCTTTACCAAATCTGGTTACTAGGGCAACAGAGCCTTAATGGAAGTCGTGTTGTAGGTTGTAAATTAGAATGGAATGTGCCGGGAAAAAGCCCTTTATGGTTATGGCTCATTACTTCTTATGCGTATTTTTAACTCTTTTTTATTTTTTATCACAGCAAATTTGATTACAACGTTTTGTTTATTCTAGGTGTGCAAGATGTGGTTCTTTCACAAATATACATATATCTATTATTCGTCGGATCCTTTTTCCATGTAGATTATGAGAGAATATTGAGTAGTCCTCTCTTGGTATTCCGTAGGTATTTGGTGATTATATATTTCACATGTGTTTGTATATCTCTGTTAACCCCAATGTCGTAATGTATCTACTCCTCACACCTTTCCATTTGGTGAACCATAAGTTTAATGAACCTGTGATTGCCCTTCTCTGTGGAAATATCTTCATTGGTATCGAATTTTAGGTAACACCTATAAGTGATATGATAGGACCTGTGTCTTTCGCTTTCTCACTTACCACAAGTTGCGTGATTACTTCTAGACTCACCTATGGTGCTGCAAATGGCATTGTTTCATTCTTTCGCTAACTAATATTCCATCTCGACATGTAGCAGTTCTTCCTGGTCCACCCATCTGTTGGTGGACTTTTTGGTTACTTCCATATCTTGGCTATTGTAATACTGTGCAGTGCACATTTGTCTGCCTGTGTCTTTCCAATTCTGTCTTCCTAGGTTATAGGTCCAGGAATGGGCCGGCTGGATCATACGGGAGCTCAATGTTTACCTTTTAAAGGCCCCTCCATTCTGTTCTCATTAGTGGCTCTTTCCAGGTTATGTCCCTCTTAAAGTTCACGGTATGCATTTCTCCACAACACCTTCAGCATTTACTGTTTATAGATTTCTTGCTGATGGCGATTCTGACTGGTGTGAGCTGATACCAATTTGTGGTTGAATCTGCATGTGTGTCATATTCCGTTGAAATTGGCCTGTAAGGCATGTCCGTTTTATTTTTCAAACTGTGATTACAGCTTAGTTCTTCAAAGTGTTTGCTTCAAGTATGTGTCACATTTTAAAATGTTTTGGCCATTACTTCCCTCAAGACATTTTGAGGGCAGGTTTCACTTACAGCCCTGCAGTACTTGTTCATATGAAGTGACCATTAGCACAGGCTTTACAGCTGCTTTTGCAGGTAACGGCCAGAGGGCGGCATCCTTTCTACGATCCCCACTCTGGTAACTAGGGAAACAGACCTCCCGGCCAGCGGTGTTCCTCGCTGATAAATTAGAGTGGAATGTGCCCGGGTAAACCCACAGAAGCTGATATCTCCTTCCTTTTGTTTGTTTTTTAAATTTAATTTATAGTTTTTATTGGAGAAATATTCCATTGTGTACATGGACCACTTCTTCTTGGTTCCTTCCTCTGATGATGGACATTTTCATTGCTTCCAAGTGATGGTTATAGTAAATATTGCTGGAGTGCAGGATTGCCAGCCTGTGACTTTTTGATTCTCATTGTCTCAGGAGATAGGCCCAGCAGTGGGTGTGATTGATGGACTGGTAGCTCAATGTTTCCCTTTTCAAAGCACCTCCATTGTGTTTTCATTAGTGGCTCTTACCACATGGCCCTTAGAACCGAGGGTACGCATTTCTCCACAATCCCTTCAGCATTTATTGTTTGCACCGTTTTCGCTAATGGCCATTCTGACTGCTGTGAGCTGATAGGTTTTTCTAATTTGGGTTTGCATGTCTTTAAAAATTCCTAAAATTCAACATTTTCCCACGCCTTTTCCTTTCTGTGAAAAAAAAACAGAAAAAAGTATGAGTACCATATACGTCTTGAATTTGTCTTCTTGGAAGGTTGCCCTCTTTTGAATTTATTACTCGATTTTCGACCCCAGGCCTTTTTTGGAGGGCAGGTGTCATTTACAGAACTGCAACGTTGGTGAATATTTAGGGACCTTTAGCAATGGGTTTAAAGCTGCTGTTAAGGGAAACGGCCACAAGGAGGCAGCATTTCTCCGTTGTCAAATCTGGGTACTAGGGCAGCAGAGTCTTTCTGGAAGTCGTGTTCCTAGGTTGTAAATTAGAATGGAATGTGCTAGGAGAAACCCCCATTAGTGTATGTCTCATTACTTCTTTTTTTTTAAATTTTTTAATTGGGGTATAGATTAGAATATTATTTGTCCTAGGTTTACAATATCTGGTTCATTTGTACATTATATATGTCTATGCATGTACAGATCCTCTTCCCAGGTAAAATATTACAGAGTGTTCCGTAGACCTCCCTTGCTATAGGGTCGGTCTTTTTGATATACGTATATGATATGAATTTGTATCCATATAGTAACACTGATGTTAATTGATCCATTCCCCCCACCTTTCCTTTTAGATGAGCATAGTTTGTTTTCTAAGTCTGTGAGTGTCTTTCTCTGTGGAAATAGGTTCATTTGTGTCAGTTATTAGATAACGCCTATAAGTGATATCATAGGATAGAGGTCTTTTGCTTTCCGACGTACCTCATGTCTTGTGATTATCTCCAGGCTCATCTGTGGTGCCTCAAAGAGCAGTGTTTCATTGTTTTCCATGGCTAAGATTCCATCGTGTACATGGACCACTACTTTTTATCCATTCACCTGTTGATGGACATTTTGGTAGCTTCACTGTCTTGGCTATTGTGAATGAGGCTGCAGTGCAGCTTTTGCAGCCTGTGTCTTCTCGATTCTGGTCTTCTCAGGTGACAGACCCAGTGGTTCACCTGCTGGATTGAATGGTACCTCAATTTTTCCTTTTCAACGCAGCTCCTTTCTGTTCTCATTATTGGCTGTTACCCTTTCACATCTCACCAGCAAGTAGAGGGTACAGAGTTCTCTAAAACGCCTGCAGCCTTTATTGTTTGTAGACCTTTTGCTGATGGTCAGTCGACTGGGGAGAGTTGAAACCTTTTTGTAGATTAGATTGCATGAGTCTAATACTTCCTGAGGTTGAGCTTTTATCCATTTTCCTTTTCTTTAAAGAGAGTGAGTAAAACTTACCACCTCATACTATCTTCCTGAAAGATTTGCCTGTTTTGAATTTTTTTGTTCATTCCCCACCTCAGCACAATTTTGGAGGGCAGGTGTCCTTTACTGCCCCAAGTCCTTGTGAATGTTCAGTGACCATTAGCTGTGGGTTTAAAGCCGCTCTTGTGGGAAACGGCCGCAAGGCGGCAGCATTTCTCCTTTACCAAATCTGGTTACTAGGGCAACAGAGCCTTAATGGAAGTCGTGTTGTAGGTTGTAAATTAGAATGGAATGTGCCGGGAAAAAGCCCTTTATGGTTATGGCTCATTACTTCTTATGCGTATTTTTAACTCTTTTTTATTTTTTATCACAGCAAATTTGATTACAACGTTTTGTTTATTCTAGGTGTGCAAGATGTGGTTCTTTCACAAATATACATATATCTATTATTCGTCGGATCCTTTTTCCATGTAGATTATGAGAGAATATTGAGTAGTCCTCTCTTGGTATTCCGTAGGTATTTGGTGATTATATATTTCACATGTGTTTGTATATCTCTGTTAACCCCAATGTCGTAATGTATCTACTCCTCACACCTTTCCATTTGGTGAACCATAAGTTTAATGAACCTGTGATTGCCCTTCTCTGTGGAAATATCTTCATTGGTATCGAATTTTAGGTAACACCTATAAGTGATATGATAGGACCTGTGTCTTTCGCTTTCTCACTTACCACAAGTTGCGTGATTACTTCTAGACTCACCTATGGTGCTGCAAATGGCATTGTTTCATTCTTTCGCTAACTAATATTCCATCTCGACATGTAGCAGTTCTTCCTGGTCCACCCATCTGTTGGTGGACTTTTTGGTTACTTCCATATCTTGGCTATTGTAATACTGTGCAGTGCACATTTGTCTGCCTGTGTCTTTCCAATTCTGTCTTCCTAGGTTATAGGTCCAGGAATGGGCCGGCTGGATCATACGGGAGCTCAATGTTTACCTTTTAAAGGCCCCTCCATTCTGTTCTCATTAGTGGCTCTTTCCAGGTTATGTCCCTCTTAAAGTTCACGGTATGCATTTCTCCACAACACCTTCAGCATTTACTGTTTATAGATTTCTTGCTGATGGCGATTCTGACTGGTGTGAGCTGATACCAATTTGTGGTTGAATCTGCATGTGTGTCATATTCCGTTGAAATTGGCCTGTAAGGCATGTCCGTTTTATTTTTCAAACTGTGATTACAGCTTAGTTCTTCAAAGTGTTTGCTTCAAGTATGTGTCACATTTTAAAATGTTTTGGCCATTACTTCCCTCAAGACATTTTGAGGGCAGGTTTCACTTACAGCCCTGCAGTACTTGTTCATATGAAGTGACCATTAGCACAGGCTTTACAGCTGCTTTTGCAGGTAACGGCCAGAGGGCGGCATCCTTTCTACGATCCCCACTCTGGTAACTAGGGAAACAGACCTCCCGGCCAGCGGTGTTCCTCGCTGATAAATTAGAGTGGAATGTGCCCGGGTAAACCCACAGAAGCTGATATCTCCTTCCTTTTGTTTGTTTTTTAAATTTAATTTATAGTTTTTATTGGAGAAATATTCCATTGTGTACATGGACCACTTCTTCTTGGTTCCTTCCTCTGATGATGGACATTTTCATTGCTTCCAAGTGATGGTTATAGTAAATATTGCTGGAGTGCAGGATTGCCAGCCTGTGACTTTTTGATTCTCATTGTCTCAGGAGATAGGCCCAGCAGTGGGTGTGATTGATGGACTGGTAGCTCAATGTTTCCCTTTTCAAAGCACCTCCATTGTGTTTTCATTAGTGGCTCTTACCACATGGCCCTTAGAACCGAGGGTACGCATTTCTCCACAATCCCTTCAGCATTTATTGTTTGCACCGTTTTCGCTAATGGCCATTCTGACTGCTGTGAGCTGATAGGTTTTTCTAATTTGGGTTTGCATGTCTTTAAAAATTCCTAAAATTCAACATTTTCCCACGCCTTTTCCTTTCTGTGAAAAAAAAACAGAAAAAAGTATGAGTACCATATACGTCTTGAATTTGTCTTCTTGGAAGGTTGCCCTCTTTTGAATTTATTACTCGATTTTCGACCCCAGGCCTTTTTTGGAGGGCAGGTGTCATTTACAGAACTGCAACGTTGGTGAATATTTAGGGACCTTTAGCAATGGGTTTAAAGCTGCTGTTAAGGGAAACGGCCACAAGGAGGCAGCATTTCTCCGTTGTCAAATCTGGGTACTAGGGCAGCAGAGTCTTTCTGGAAGTCGTGTTCCTAGGTTGTAAATTAGAATGGAATGTGCTAGGAGAAACCCCCATTAGTGTATGTCTCATTACTTCTTTTTTTTTAAATTTTTTAATTGGGGTATAGATTAGAATATTATTTGTCCTAGGTTTACAATATCTGGTTCATTTGTACATTATATATGTCTATGCATGTACAGATCCTCTTCCCAGGTAAAATATTACAGAGTGTTCCGTAGACCTCCCTTGCTATAGGGTCGGTCTTTTTGATATACGTATATGATATGAATTTGTATCCATATAGTAACACTGATGTTAATTGATCCATTCCCCCCACCTTTCCTTTTAGATGAGCATAGTTTGTTTTCTAAGTCTGTGAGTGTCTTTCTCTGTGGAAATAGGTTCATTTGTGTCAGTTATTAGATAACGCCTATAAGTGATATCATAGGATAGAGGTCTTTTGCTTTCCGACGTACCTCATGTCTTGTGATTATCTCCAGGCTCATCTGTGGTGCCTCAAAGAGCAGTGTTTCATTGTTTTCCATGGCTAAGATTCCATCGTGTACATGGACCACTACTTTTTATCCATTCACCTGTTGATGGACATTTTGGTAGCTTCACTGTCTTGGCTATTGTGAATGAGGCTGCAGTGCAGCTTTTGCAGCCTGTGTCTTCTCGATTCTGGTCTTCTCAGGTGACAGACCCAGTGGTTCACCTGCTGGATTGAATGGTACCTCAATTTTTCCTTTTCAACGCAGCTCCTTTCTGTTCTCATTATTGGCTGTTACCCTTTCACATCTCACCAGCAAGTAGAGGGTACAGAGTTCTCTAAAACGCCTGCAGCCTTTATTGTTTGTAGACCTTTTGCTGATGGTCAGTCGACTGGGGAGAGTTGAAACCTTTTTGTAGATTAGATTGCATGAGTCTAATACTTCCTGAGGTTGAGCTTTTATCCATTTTCCTTTTCTTTAAAGAGAGTGAGTAAAACTTACCACCTCATACTATCTTCCTGAAAGATTTGCCTGTTTTGAATTTTTTTGTTCATTCCCCACCTCAGCACAATTTTGGAGGGCAGGTGTCCTTTACTGCCCCAAGTCCTTGTGAATGTTCAGTGACCATTAGCTGTGGGTTTAAAGCCGCTCTTGTGGGAAACGGCCGCAAGGCGGCAGCATTTCTCCTTTACCAAATCTGGTTACTAGGGCAACAGAGCCTTAATGGAAGTCGTGTTGTAGGTTGTAAATTAGAATGGAATGTGCCGGGAAAAAGCCCTTTATGGTTATGGCTCATTACTTCTTATGCGTATTTTTAACTCTTTTTTATTTTTTATCACAGCAAATTTGATTACAACGTTTTGTTTATTCTAGGTGTGCAAGATGTGGTTCTTTCACAAATATACATATATCTATTATTCGTCGGATCCTTTTTCCATGTAGATTATGAGAGAATATTGAGTAGTCCTCTCTTGGTATTCCGTAGGTATTTGGTGATTATATATTTCACATGTGTTTGTATATCTCTGTTAACCCCAATGTCGTAATGTATCTACTCCTCACACCTTTCCATTTGGTGAACCATAAGTTTAATGAACCTGTGATTGCCCTTCTCTGTGGAAATATCTTCATTGGTATCGAATTTTAGGTAACACCTATAAGTGATATGATAGGACCTGTGTCTTTCGCTTTCTCACTTACCACAAGTTGCGTGATTACTTCTAGACTCACCTATGGTGCTGCAAATGGCATTGTTTCATTCTTTCGCTAACTAATATTCCATCTCGACATGTAGCAGTTCTTCCTGGTCCACCCATCTGTTGGTGGACTTTTTGGTTACTTCCATATCTTGGCTATTGTAATACTGTGCAGTGCACATTTGTCTGCCTGTGTCTTTCCAATTCTGTCTTCCTAGGTTATAGGTCCAGGAATGGGCCGGCTGGATCATACGGGAGCTCAATGTTTACCTTTTAAAGGCCCCTCCATTCTGTTCTCATTAGTGGCTCTTTCCAGGTTATGTCCCTCTTAAAGTTCACGGTATGCATTTCTCCACAACACCTTCAGCATTTACTGTTTATAGATTTCTTGCTGATGGCGATTCTGACTGGTGTGAGCTGATACCAATTTGTGGTTGAATCTGCATGTGTGTCATATTCCGTTGAAATTGGCCTGTAAGGCATGTCCGTTTTATTTTTCAAACTGTGATTACAGCTTAGTTCTTCAAAGTGTTTGCTTCAAGTATGTGTCACATTTTAAAATGTTTTGGCCATTACTTCCCTCAAGACATTTTGAGGGCAGGTTTCACTTACAGCCCTGCAGTACTTGTTCATATGAAGTGACCATTAGCACAGGCTTTACAGCTGCTTTTGCAGGTAACGGCCAGAGGGCGGCATCCTTTCTACGATCCCCACTCTGGTAACTAGGGAAACAGACCTCCCGGCCAGCGGTGTTCCTCGCTGATAAATTAGAGTGGAATGTGCCCGGGTAAACCCACAGAAGCTGATATCTCCTTCCTTTTGTTTGTTTTTTAAATTTAATTTATAGTTTTTATTGGAGAAATATTCCATTGTGTACATGGACCACTTCTTCTTGGTTCCTTCCTCTGATGATGGACATTTTCATTGCTTCCAAGTGATGGCTATAGTAAATATTGCTGGAGTGCAGGATTGCCAGCCTGTGACTTTTTGATTCTCATTGTCTCAGGAGATAGGCCCAGCAGTGGGTGTGATTGATGGACTGGTAGCTCAATGTTTCCCTTTTCAAAGCACCTCCATTGTGTTTTCATTAGTGGCTCTTACCACATGGCCCTTAGAACCGAGGGTACGCATTTCTCCACAATCCCTTCAGCATTTATTGTTTGCACCGTTTTCGCTAATGGCCATTCTGACTGCTGTGAGCTGATAGGTTTTTCTAATTTGGGTTTGCATGTCTTTAAAAATTCCTAAAATTCAACATTTTCCCACGCCTTTTCCTTTCTGTGAAAAAAAAACAGAAAAAAGTATGAGTACCATATACGTCTTGAATTTGTCTTCTTGGAAGGTTGCCCTCTTTTGAATTTATTACTCGATTTTCGACCCCAGGCCTTTTTTGGAGGGCAGGTGTCATTTACAGAACTGCAACGTTGGTGAATATTTAGGGACCTTTAGCAATGGGTTTAAAGCTGCTGTTAAGGGAAACGGCCACAAGGAGGCAGCATTTCTCCGTTGTCAAATCTGGGTACTAGGGCAGCAGAGTCTTTCTGGAAGTCGTGTTCCTAGGTTGTAAATTAGAATGGAATGTGCTAGGAGAAACTCCCATTAGTGTATGTCTCATTACTTCTTTTTTTTTAAATTTTTTAATTGGGGTATAGATTAGAATATTATTTGTCCTAGGTTTACAATATCTGGTTCATTTGTACATTATATATGTCTATGCATGTACAGATCCTCTTCCCAGGTAAAATATTACAGAGTGTTCCGTAGACCTCCCTTGCTATAGGGTCGGTCTTTTTGATATACGTATATGATATGAATTTGTATCCATATAGTAACACTGATGTTAATTGATCCATTCCCCCCACCTTTCCTTTTAGATGAGCATAGTTTGTTTTCTAAGTCTGTGAGTGTCTTTCTCTGTGGAAATAGGTTCATTTGTGTCAGTTATTAGATAACGCCTATAAGTGATATCATAGGATAGAGGTCTTTTGCTTTCCGACGTACCTCATGTCTTGTGATTATCTCCAGGCTCATCTGTGGTGCCTCAAAGAGCAGTGTTTCATTGTTTTCCATGGCTAAGATTCCATCGTGTACATGGACCACTACTTTTTATCCATTCACCTGTTGATGGACATTTTGGTAGCTTCACTGTCTTGGCTATTGTGAATGAGGCTGCAGTGCAGCTTTTGCAGCCTGTGTCTTCTCGATTCTGGTCTTCTCAGGTGACAGACCCAGTGGTTCACCTGCTGGATTGAATGGTACCTCAATTTTTCCTTTTCAACGCAGCTCCTTTCTGTTCTCATTATTGGCTGTTACCCTTTCACATCTCACCAGCAAGTAGAGGGTACAGAGTTCTCTAAAACGCCTGCAGCCTTTATTGTTTGTAGACCTTTTGCTGATGGTCAGTCGACTGGGGAGAGTTGAAACCTTTTTGTAGATTAGATTGCATGAGTCTAATACTTCCTGAGGTTGAGCTTTTATCCATTTTCCTTTTCTTTAAAGAGAGTGAGTAAAACTTACCACCTCATACTATCTTCCTGAAAGATTTGCCTGTTTTGAATTTTTTTGTTCATTCCCCACCTCAGCACAATTTTGGAGGGCAGGTGTCCTTTACTGCCCCAAGTCCTTGTGAATGTTCAGTGACCATTAGCTGTGGGTTTAAAGCCGCTCTTGTGGGAAACGGCCGCAAGGCGGCAGCATTTCTCCTTTACCAAATCTGGTTACTAGGGCAACAGAGCCTTAATGGAAGTCGTGTTGTAGGTTGTAAATTAGAATGGAATGTGCCGGGAAAAAGCCCTTTATGGTTATGGCTCATTACTTCTTATGCGTATTTTTAACTCTTTTTTATTTTTTATCACAGCAAATTTGATTACAACGTTTTGTTTATTCTAGGTGTGCAAGATGTGGTTCTTTCACAAATATACATATATCTATTATTCGTCGGATCCTTTTTCCATGTAGATTATGAGAGAATATTGAGTAGTCCTCTCTTGGTATTCCGTAGGTATTTGATGATTATATATTTCACATGTGTTTGTATATCTCTGTTAACCCCAATGTCGTAATGTATCTACTCCTCACACCTTTCCATTTGGTGAACCATAAGTTTAATGAACCTGTGATTGCCCTTCTCTGTGGAAATATCTTCATTGGTATCGAATTTTAGGTAACACCTATAAGTGATATGATAGGACCTGTGTCTTTCGCTTTCTCACTTACCACAAGTTGCGTGATTACTTCTAGACTCACCTATGGTGCTGCAAATGGCATTGTTTCATTCTTTCGCTAACTAATATTCCATCTCGACATGTAGCAGTTCTTCCTGGTCCACCCATCTGTTGGTGGACTTTTTGGTTACTTCCATATCTTGGCTATTGTAATACTGTGCAGTGCACATTTGTCTGCCTGTGTCTTTCCAATTCTGTCTTCCTAGGTTATAGGTCCAGGAATGGGCCGGCTGGATCATACGGGAGCTCAATGTTTACCTTTTAAAGGCCCCTCCATTCTGTTCTCATTAGTGGCTCTTTCCAGGTTATGTCCCTCTTAAAGTTCACGGTATGCATTTCTCCACAACACCTTCAGCATTTACTGTTTATAGATTTCTTGCTGATGGCGATTCTGACTGGTGTGAGCTGATACCAATTTGTGGTTGAATCTGCATGTGTGTCATATTCCGTTGAAATTGGCCTGTAAGGCATGTCCGTTTTATTTTTCAAACTGTGATTACAGCTTAGTTCTTCAAAGTGTTTGCTTCAAGTATGTGTCACATTTTAAAATGTTTTGGCCATTACTTCCCTCAAGACATTTTGAGGGCAGGTTTCACTTACAGCCCTGCAGTACTTGTTCATATGAAGTGACCATTAGCACAGGCTTTACAGCTGCTTTTGCAGGTAACGGCCAGAGGGCGGCATCCTTTCTACGATCCCCACTCTGGTAACTAGGGAAACAGACCTCCCGGCCAGCGGTGTTCCTCGCTGATAAATTAGAGTGGAATGTGCCCGGGTAAACCCACAGAAGCTGATATCTCCTTCCTTTTGTTTGTTTTTTAAATTTAATTTATAGTTTTTATTGGAGAAATATTCCATTGTGTACATGGACCACTTCTTCTTGGTTCCTTCCTCTGATGATGGACATTTTCATTGCTTCCAAGTGATGGCTATAGTAAATATTGCTGGAGTGCAGGATTGCCAGCCTGTGACTTTTTGATTCTCATTGTCTCAGGAGATAGGCCCAGCAGTGGGTGTGATTGATGGACTGGTAGCTCAATGTTTCCCTTTTCAAAGCACCTCCATTGTGTTTTCATTAGTGGCTCTTACCACATGGCCCTTAGAACCGAGGGTACGCATTTCTCCACAATCCCTTCAGCATTTATTGTTTGCACCGTTTTCGCTAATGGCCATTCTGACTGCTGTGAGCTGATAGGTTTTTCTAATTTGGGTTTGCATGTCTTTAAAAATTCCTAAAATTCAACATTTTCCCACGCCTTTTCCTTTCTGTGAAAAAAAAACAGAAAAAAGTATGAGTACCATATACGTCTTGAATTTGTCTTCTTGGAAGGTTGCCCTCTTTTGAATTTATTACTCGATTTTCGACCCCAGGCCTTTTTTGGAGGGCAGGTGTCATTTACAGAACTGCAACGTTGGTGAATATTTAGGGACCTTTAGCAATGGGTTTAAAGCTGCTGTTAAGGGAAACGGCCACAAGGAGGCAGCATTTCTCCGTTGTCAAATCTGGGTACGAGGGCAGCAGAGTCTTTCTGGAAGTCGTGTTCCTAGGTTGTAAATTAGAATGGAATGTGCTAGGAGAAACTCCCATTAGTGTATGTCTCATTACTTCTTTTTTTTTAAATTTTTTAATTGGGGTATAGATTAGAATATTATTTGTCCTAGGTTTACAATATCTGGTTCATTTGTACATTATATATGTCTATGCATGTACAGATCCTCTTCCCAGGTAAAATATTACAGAGTGTTCCGTAGACCTCCCTTGCTATAGGGTCGGTCTTTTTGATATACGTATATGATATGAATTTGTATCCATATAGTAACACTGATGTTAATTGATCCATTCCCCCCCACCTTTCCTTTTAGATGAGCATAGTTTGTTTTCTAAGTCTGTGAGTGTCTTTCTCTGTGGAAATAGGTTCATTTGTGTCAGTTATTAGATAACGCCTATAAGTGATATCATAGGATAGAGGTCTTTTGCTTTCCGACTTACCTCATGTCTTGTGATTATCTCCAGGCTCATCTGTGGTGCCTCAAAGAGCAGTGTTTCATTGTTTTCCATGGCTAAGATTCCATCGTGTACATGGACCACTACTTTTTATCCATTCACCTGTTGATGGACATTTTGGTAGCTTCACTGTCTTGGCTATTGTGAATGAGGCTGCAGTGCAGCTTTTGCAGCCTGTGTCTTCTCGATTCTGGTCTTCTCAGGTGACAGACCCAGTGGTTCACCTGCTGGATTGAATGGTACCTCAATTTTTACTTTTCAACGCAGCTCCTTTCTGTTCTCATTATTGGCTGTTACCCTTTCACATCTCACCAGCAAGTAGAGGGTACAGAGTTCTCTAAAACGCCTGCAGCCTTTATTGTTTGTAGACCTTTTGCTGATGGTCAGTCGACTGGGGAGAGTTGAAACCTTTTTGTAGATTAGATTGCATGAGTCTAATACTTCCTGAGGTTGAGCTTTTATCCATTTTCCTTTTCTTTAAAGAGAGTGAGTAAAACTTACCACCTCATACTATCTTCCTGAAAGATTTGCCTGTTTTGAATTTTTTTGTTCATTCCCCACCTCAGCACAATTTTGGAGGGCAGGTGTCCTTTACTGCCCCAAGTCCTTGTGAATGTTCAGTGACCATTAGCTGTGGGTTTAAAGCCGCTCTTGTGGGAAACGGCCGCAAGGCGGCAGCATTTCTCCTTTACCAAATCTGGTTACTAGGGCAACAGAGCCTTAATGGAAGTCGTGTTGTAGGTTGTAAATTAGAATGGAATGTGCCGGGAAAAAGCCCTTTATGGTTATGGCTCATTACTTCTTATGCGTATTTTTAACTCTTTTTTATTTTTTATCACAGCAAATTTGATTACAACGTTTTGTTTATTCTAGGTGTGCAAGATGTGGTTCTTTCACAAATATACATATATCTATTATTCGTCGGATCCTTTTTCCATGTAGATTATGAGAGAATATTGAGTAGTCCTCTCTTGGTATTCCGTAGGTATTTGGTGATTATATATTTCACATGTGTTTGTATATCTCTGTTAACCCCAATGTCGTAATGTATCTACTCCTCACACCTTTCCATTTGGTGAACCATAAGTTTAATGAACCTGTGATTGCCCTTCTCTGTGGAAATATCTTCACTGGTATCGAATTTTAGGTAACACCTATAAGTGATATGATAGGACCTGTGTCTTTCGCTTTCTCACTTACCACAAGTTGCGTGATTACTTCTAGACTCACCTATGGTGCTGCAAATGGCATTGTTTCATTCTTTCGCTAACTAATATTCCATCTCGACATGTAGCAGTTCTTCCTGGTCCACCCATCTGTTGGTGGACTTTTTGGTTACTTCCATATCTTGGCTATTGTAATACTGTGCAGTGCACATTTGTCTGCCTGTGTCTTTCCAATTCTGTCTTCCTAGGTTATAGGTCCAGGAATGGGCCGGCTGGATCATACGGGAGCTCAATGTTTACCTTTTAAAGGCCCCTCCATTCTGTTCTCATTAGTGCCTCTTTCCAGGTTATGTCCCTCTTAAAGTTCACGGTATGCATTTCTCCACAACACCTTCAGCATTTACTGTTTATAGATTTCTTGCTGATGGCGATTCTGACTGGTGTGAGCTGATACCCATTTGTGGTTGAATCTGCATGTGTGTCATATTCCGTTGAAATTGGCCTGTAAGGCATGTCCGTTTTATTTTTCAAACTGTGATTACAGCTTAGTTCTTCAAAGTGTTTGCTTCAAGTATGTGTCACATTTTAAAATGTTTTGGCCATTACTTCCCTCAAGACACTTTGAGGGCAGGTTTCACTTACAGCCCTGCAGTACTTGTTCATATGAAGTGACCATTAGCACAGGCTTTACAGCTGCTTTTGCAGGTAACGGCCAGAGGGCGGCATCCTTTCTACGATCCCCACTCTGGTAACTAGGGAAACAGACCTCCCGGCCAGCGGTGTTCCTCGCTGATAAATTAGAGTGGAATGTGCCCGGGTAAACCCACAGAAGCTGATATCTCCTTCCTTTTGTTTGTTTTTTAATTTTAATTTATAGTTTTTATTGGAGAAATATTCCATTGTGTACATGGACCACTTCTTCTTGGTTCCTTCCTCTGATGATGGACATTTTCATTGCTTCCAAGTGATGGCTATAGTAAATATTGCTGGAGTGCAGGATTGCCAGCCTGTGACTTTTTGATTCTCATTTTCTCAGGAGATAGGCCCAGCAGTGGGTGTGATTGATGGACTGGTAGCTCAATGTTTCCCTTTTCAAAGCACCTCCATTGTGTTTTCATTAGTGGCTCTTACCACATGGCCCTTAGAACCGAGGGTACGCATTTCTCCACAATCCCTTCAGCATTTATTGTTTGCACCGTTTTCGCTAATGGCCATTCTGACTGCTGTGAGCTGATAGGTTTTTCTAATTTGGGTTTGCATGTCTTTAAAAATTCCTAAAATTCAACATTTTCCCACGCCTTTTCCTTTCTGTGAAAAAAAAACAGAAAAAAGTATGAGTACCATATACGTCTTGAATTTGTCTTCTTGGAAGGTTGCCCTCTTTTGAATTTATTACTCGATTTTCGACCCCAGGCCTTTTTTGGAGGGCAGGTGTCATTTACAGAACTGCAACGTTGGTGAATATTTAGGGACCTTTAGCAATGGGTTTAAAGCTGCTGTTAAGGGAAACGGCCACAAGGAGGCAGCATTTCTCCGTTGTCAAATCTGGGTACGAGGGCAGCAGAGTCTTTCTGGAAGTCGTGTTCCTAGGTTGTAAATTAGAATGGAATGTGCTAGGAGAAACCCCCATTAGTGTATGTCTCATTACTTCTTTTTTTTTTAATTTTTTAATTGGGGTATAGATTAGAATATTATTTGTCCTAGGTTTACAATATCTGGTTCATTTGTACATTATATATGTCTATGCATGTACAGATCCTCTTCCCAGGTAAAATATTACAGAGTGTTCCGTAGACCTCCCTTGCTATAGGGTCGGTCTTTTTGATATACGTATATGATATGAATTTGTATCCATATAGTAACACTGATGTTAATTGATCCATTCCCCCCCACCTTTCCTTTTAGATGAGCATAGTTTGTTTTCTAAGTCTGTGAGTGTCTTTCTCTGTGGAAATAGGTTCATTTGTGTCAGTTATTAGATAACGCCTATAAGTGATATCATAGGATAGAGGTCTTTTGCTTTCCGACGTACCTCATGTCTTGTGATTATCTCCAGGCTCATCTGTGGTGCCTCAAAGAGCAGTGTTTCATTGTTTTCCATGGCTAAGATTCCATCGTGTACATGGACCACTACTTTTTATCCATTCACCTGTTGATGGACATTTTGGTAGCTTCACTGTCTTGGCTATTGTGAATGAGGCTGCAGTGCAGCTTTTGCAGCCTGTGTCTTCTCGATTCTGGTCTTCTCAGGTGACAGACCCAGTGGTTCACCTGCTGGATTGAATGGTACCTCAATTTTTACTTTTCAACGCAGCTCCTTTCTGTTCTCATTATTGGCTGTTACCCTTTCACATCTCACCAGCAAGTAGAGGGTACAGAGTTCTCTAAAACGCCTGCAGCCTTTATTGTTTGTAGACCTTTTGCTGATGGTCAGTCGACTGGGGAGAGTTGAAACCTTTTTGTAGATTAGATTGCATGAGTCTAATACTTCCTGAGGTTGAGCTTTTATCCATTTTCCTTTTCTTTAAAGAGAGTGAGTAAAACTTACCACCTCATACTATCTTCCTGAAAGATTTGCCTGTTTTGAATTTTTTTGTTCATTCCCCACCTCAGCACAATTTTGGAGGGCAGGTGTCCTTTACTGCCCCAAGTCCTTGTGAATGTTCAGTGACCATTAGCTGTGGGTTTAAAGCCGCTCTTGTGGGAAACGGCCGCAAGGCGGCAGCATTTCTCCTTTACCAAATCTGGTTACTAGGGCAACAGAGCCTTAATGGAAGTCGTGTTGTAGGTTGTAAATTAGAATGGAATGTGCCGGGAAAAAGCCCTTTATGGTTATGGCTCATTACTTCTTATGCGTATTTTTAACTCTTTTTTATTTTTTATCACAGCAAATTTGATTACAACGTTTTGTTTATTCTAGGTGTGCAAGATGTGGTTCTTTCACAAATATACATATATCTATTATTCGTCGGATCCTTTTTCCATGTAGATTATGAGAGAATATTGAGTAGTCCTCTCTTGGTATTCCGTAGGTATTTGGTGATTATATATTTCACATGTGTTTGTATATCTCTGTTAACCCCAATGTCGGAATGTATCTACTCCTCACACCTTTCCATTTGGTGAACCATAAGTTTAATGAACCTGTGATTGCCCTTCTCTGTGGAAATATCTTCACTGGTATCGAATTTTAGGTAACACCTATAAGTGATATGATAGGACCTGTGTCTTTCGCTTTCTCACTTACCACAAGTTGCGTGATTACTTCTAGACTCACCTATGGTGCTGCAAATGGCACTGTTTCATTCTTTCGCTAACTAATATTCCATCTCGACATGTAGCAGTTCTTCCTGGTCCACCCATCTGTTGGTGGACTTTTTGGTTACTTCCATATCTTGGCTATTGTAATACTGTGCAGTGCACATTTGTCTGCCTGTGTCTTTCCAATTCTGTCTTCCTAGGTTATAGGTCCAGGAATGGGCCGGCTGGATCATACGGGAGCTCAATGTTTACCTTTTAAAGGCCCCTCCATTCTGTTCTCATTAGTGGCTCTTTCCAGGTTATGTCCCTCTTAAAGTTCACGGTATGCATTTCTCCACAACACCTTCAGCATTTACTGTTTATAGATTTCTTGCTGATGGCGATTCTGACTGGTGTGAGCTGATACCAATTTGTGGTTGAATCTGCATGTGTGTCATATTCCGTTGAAATTGGCCTGTAAGGCATGTCCGTTTTATTTTTCAAACTGTGATTACAGCTTAGTTCTTCAAAGTGTTTGCTTCAAGTATGTGTCACATTTTAAAATGTTTTGGCCATTACTTCCCTCAAGACATTTTGAGGGCAGGTTTCACTTACAGCCCTGCAGTACTTGTTCATATGAAGTGACCATTAGCACAGGCTTTACAGCTGCTTTTGCAGGTAACGGCCAGAGGGCGGCATCCTTTCTACGATCCCCACTCTGGTAACTAGGGAAACAGACTTCCCGGCCAGCGGTGTTCCTCGCTGATAAATTAGAGTGGAATGTGCCCGGGTAAACCCACAGAAGCTGATATCTCCTTCCTTTTGTTTGTTTTTTAATTTTAATTTATAGTTTTTATTGGAGAAATATTCCATTGTGTACATGGACCACTTCTTCTTGGTTCCTTCCTCTGATGATGGACATTTTCATTGCTTCCAAGTGATGGCTATAGTAAATATTGCTGGAGTGCAGGATTGCCAGCCTGTGACTTTTTGATTCTCATTGTCTCAGGAGATAGGCCCAGCAGTGGGTGTGATTGATGGACTGGTAGCTCAATGTTTCCCTTTTCAAAGCACCTCCATTGTGTTTTCATTAGTGGCTCTTACCACATGGCCCTTAGAACCGAGGGTACGCATTTCTCCACAATCCCTTCAGCATTTATTGTTTGCACCGTTTTCGCTAATGGCCATTCTGACTGCTGTGAGCTGATAGGTTTTTCTAATTTGGGTTTGCATGTCTTTAAAAATTCCTAAAATTCAACATTTTCCCACGCCTTTTCCTTTCTGTGAAAAAAAAACAGAAAAAAGTATGAGTACCATATACGTCTTGAATTTGTCTTCTTGGAAGGTTGCCCTCTTTTGAATTTATTACTCGATTTTCGACCCCAGGCCTTTTTTGGAGGGCAGGTGTCATTTACAGAACTGCAACGTTGGTGAATATTTAGGGACCTTTAGCAATGGGTTTAAAGCTGCTGTTAAGGGAAACGGCCACAAGGAGGCAGCATTTCTCCGTTGTCAAATCTGGGTACTAGGGCAGCAGAGTCTTTCTGGAAGTCGTGTTCCTAGGTTGTAAATTAGAATGGAATGTGCTAGGAGAAACCCCCATTAGTGTATGTCTCATTACTTCTTTTTTTTAAAATTTTTTAATTGGGGTATAGATTAGAATATTATTTGTCCTAGGTTTACAATATCTGGTTCATTTGTACATTATATATGTCTATGCATGTACAGATCCTCTTCCCAGGTAAAATATTACAGAGTGTTCCGTAGACCTCCCTTGCTATAGGGTTGGTCTTTTTGATATACGTATATGATATGAATTTGTATCCATATAGTAACACTGATGTTAATTGATCCATTCCCCCCCACCTTTCCTTTTAGATGAGCATAGTTTGTTTTCTAAGTCTGTGAGTGTCTTTCTCTGTGGAAATAGGTTCATTTGTGTCAGTTATTAGATAACGCCTATAAGTGATATCATAGGATAGAGGTCTTTTGCTTTCCGACTTACCTCATGTCTTGTGATTATCTCCAGGCTCATCTGTGGTGCCTCAAAGAGCAGTGTTTCATTGTTTTCCATGGCTAAGATTCCATCGTGTACATGGACCACTACTTTTTATCCATTCACCTGTTGATGGACATTTTGGTAGCTTCACTGTCTTGGCTATTGTGAATGAGGCTGCAGTGCAGCTTTTGCAGCCTGTGTCTTCTCGATTCTGGTCTTCTCAGGTGACAGACCCAGTGGTTCACCTGCTGGATTGAATGGTACCTCAATTTTTACTTTTCAACGCAGCTCCTTTCTGTTCTCATTATTGGCTGTTACCCTTTCACATCTCACCAGCAAGTAGAGGGTACAGAGTTCTCTAAAACGCCTGCAGCCTTTATTGTTTGTAGACCTTTTGCTGATGGTCAGTCGACTGGGGAGAGTTGAAACCTTTTTGTAGATTAGATTGCATGAGTCTAATACTTCCTGAGGTTGAGCTTTTATCCATTTTCCTTTTCTTTAAAGAGAGTGAGTAAAACTTACCACCTCATACTATCTTCCTGAAAGATTTGCCTGTTTTGAATTTTTTTGTTCATTCCCCACCTCAGCACAATTTTGGAGGGCAGGTGTCCTTTACTGCCCCAAGTCCTTGTGAATGTTCAGTGACCATTAGCTGTGGGTTTAAAGCCGCTCTTGTGGGAAACGGCCGCAAGGCGGCAGCATTTCTCCTTTACCAAATCTTGTTACTAGGGCAACAGAGCCTTAATGGAAGTCGTGTTGTAGGTTGTAAATTAGAATGGAATGTGCCGGGAAAAAGCCCTTTATGGTTATGGCTCATTACTTCTTATGCGTATTTTTAACTCTTTTTTATTTTTTATCACAGCAAATTTGATTACAACGTTTTGTTTATTCTAGGTGTGCAAGATGTGGTTCTTTCACAAATATACATATATCTATTATTCGTCGGATCCTTTTTCCATGTAGATTATGAGAGAATATTGAGTAGTCCTCTCTTGGTATTCCGTAGGTATTTGGTGATTATATATTTCACATGTGTTTGTATATCTCTGTTAACCCCAATGTCGGAATGTATCTACTCCTCACACCTTTCCATTTGGTGAACCATAAGTTTAATGAACCTGTGATTGCCCTTCTCTGTGGAAATATCTTCACTGGTATCGAATTTTAGGTAACACCTATAAGTGATATGATAGGACCTGTGTCTTTCGCTTTCTCACTTACCACAAGTTGCGTGATTACTTCTAGACTCACCTATGGTGCTGCAAATGGCACTGTTTCATTCTTTCGCTAACTAATATTCCATCTCGACATGTAGCAGTTCTTCCTGGTCCACCCATCTGTTGGTGGACTTTTTGGTTACTTCCATATCTTGGCTATTGTAATACTGTGCAGTGCACATTTGTCTGCCTGTGTCTTTCCAATTCTGTCTTCCTAGGTTATAGGTCCAGGAATGGGCCGGCTGGATCATACGGGAGCTCAATGTTTACCTTTTAAAGGCCCCTCCATTCTGTTCTCATTAGTGGCTCTTTCCAGGTTATGTCCCTCTTAAAGTTCACGGTATGCATTTCTCCACAACACCTTCAGCATTTACTGTTTATAGATTTCTTGCTGATG
The DNA here is from genome assembly GCF_028564815.1 of Eubalaena glacialis. NCBI lineage: Eukaryota > Metazoa > Chordata > Mammalia > Artiodactyla > Balaenidae > Eubalaena > Eubalaena glacialis. The sequence continues at coordinate 135,290,814 of NC_083720.1, read as the reverse complement.
GCGATTCTGACTGGTGTGAGCTGATACCAATTTGTGGTTGAATCTGCATGTGTGTCATATTCCGTTGAAATTGGCCTGTAAGGCATGTCCGTTTTATTTTTCAAACTGTGATTACAGCTTAGTTCTTCAAAGTGTTTGCTTCAAGTATGTGTCACATTTTAAAATGTTTTGGCCATTACTTCCCTCAAGACATTTTGAGGGCAGGTTTCACTTACAGCCCTGCAGTACTTGTTCATATGAAGTGACCATTAGCACAGGCTTTACAGCTGCTTTTGCAGGTAACGGCCAGAGGGCGGCATCCTTTCTACGATCCCCACTCTGGTAACTAGGGAAACAGACCTCCCGGCCAGCGGTGTTCCTCGCTGATAAATTAGAGTGGAATGTGCCCGGGTAAACCCACAGAAGCTGATATCTCCTTCCTTTTGTTTGTTTTTTAAATTTAATTTATAGTTTTTATTGGAGAAATATTCCATTGTGTACATGGACCACTTCTTCTTGGTTCCTTCCTCTGATGATGGACATTTTCATTGCTTCCAAGTGATGGCTATAGTAAATATTGCTGGAGTGCAGGATTGCCAGCCTGTGACTTTTTGATTCTCATTGTCTCAGGAGATAGGCCCAGCAGTGGGTGTGATTGATGGACTGGTAGCTCAATGTTTCCCTTTTCAAAGCACCTCCATTGTGTTTTCATTAGTGGCTCTTACCACATGGCCCTTAGAACCGAGGGTACGCATTTCTCCACAATCCCTTCAGCATTTATTGTTTGCACCGTTTTCGCTAATGGCCATTCTGACTGCTGTGAGCTGATAGGTTTTTCTAATTTGGGTTTGCATGTCTTTAAAAATTCCTAAAATTCAACATTTTCCCACGCCTTTTCCTTTCTGTGAAAAAAAAACAGAAAAAAGTATGAGTACCATATACGTCTTGAATTTGTCTTCTTGGAAGGTTGCCCTCTTTTGAATTTATTACTCGATTTTCGACCCCAGGCCTTTTTTGGAGGGCAGGTGTCATTTACAGAACTGCAACGTTGGTGAATATTTAGGGACCTTTAGCAATGGGTTTAAAGCTGCTGTTAAGGGAAACGGCCACAAGGAGGCAGCATTTCTCCGTTGTCAAATCTGGGTACTAGGGCAGCAGAGTCTTTCTGGAAGTCGTGTTCCTAGGTTGTAAATTAGAATGGAATGTGCTAGGAGAAACCCCCATTAGTGTATGTCTCATTACTTCTTTTTTTTTAAATTTTTTAATTGGGGTATAGATTAGAATATTATTTGTCCTAGGTTTACAATATCTGGTTCATTTGTACATTATATATGTCTATGCATGTACAGATCCTCTTCCCAGGTAAAATATTACAGAGTGTTCCGTAGACCTCCCTTGCTATAGGGTCGGTCTTTTTGATATACGTATATGATATGAATTTGTATCCATATAGTAACACTGATGTTAATTGATCCATTCCCCCCCACCTTTCCTTTTAGATGAGCATAGTTTGTTTTCTAAGTCTGTGAGTGTCTTTCTCTGTGGAAATAGGTTCATTTGTGTCAGTTATTAGATAACGCCTATAAGTGATATCATAGGATAGAGGTCTTTTGCTTTCCGACTTACCTCATGTCTTGTGATTATCTCCAGGCTCATCTGTGGTGCCTCAAAGAGCAGTGTTTCATTGTTTTCCATGGCTAAGATTCCATCGTGTACATGGACCACTACTTTTTATCCATTCACCTGTTGATGGACATTTTGGTAGCTTCACTGTCTTGGCTATTGTGAATGAGGCTGCAGTGCAGCTTTTGCAGCCTGTGTCTTCTCGATTCTGGTCTTCTCAGGTGACAGACCCAGTGGTTCACCTGCTGGATTGAATGGTACCTCAATTTTTCCTTTTCAACGCAGCTCCTTTCTGTTCTCATTATTGGCTGTTACCCTTTCACATCTCACCAGCAAGTAGAGGGTACAGAGTTCTCTAAAACGCCTGCAGCCTTTATTGTTTGTAGACCTTTTGCTGATGGTCAGTCGACTGGGGAGAGTTGAAACCTTTTTGTAGATTAGATTGCATGAGTCTAATACTTCCTGAGGTTGAGCTTTTATCCATTTTCCTTTTCTTTAAAGAGAGTGAGTAAAACTTACCACCTCATACTATCTTCCTGAAAGATTTGCCTGTTTTGAATTTTTTTGTTCATTCCCCACCTCAGCACAATTTTGGAGGGCAGGTGTCCTTTACTGCCCCAAGTCCTTGTGAATGTTCAGTGACCATTAGCTGTGGGTTTAAAGCCGCTCTTGTGGGAAACGGCCGCAAGGCGGCAGCATTTCTCCTTTACCAAATCTGGTTACTAGGGCAACAGAGCCTTAATGGAAGTCGTGTTGTAGGTTGTAAATTAGAATGGAATGTGCCGGGAAAAAGCCCTTTATGGTTATGGCTCATTACTTCTTATGCGTATTTTTAACTCTTTTTTATTTTTTATCACAGCAAATTTGATTACAACGTTTTGTTTATTCTAGGTGTGCAAGATGTGGTTCTTTCACAAATATACATATATCTATTATTCGTCGGATCCTTTTTCCATGTAGATTATGAGAGAATATTGAGTAGTCCTCTCTTGGTATTCCGTAGGTATTTGGTGATTATATATTTCACATGTGTTTGTATATCTCTGTTAACCCCAATGTCGTAATGTATCTACTCCTCACACCTTTCCATTTGGTGAACCATAAGTTTAATGAACCTGTGATTGCCCTTCTCTGTGGAAATATCTTCACTGGTATCGAATTTTAGGTAACACCTATAAGTGATATGATAGGACCTGTGTCTTTCGCTTTCTCACTTACCACAAGTTGCGTGATTACTTCTAGACTCACCTATGGTGCTGCAAATGGCATTGTTTCATTCTTTCGCTAACTAATATTCCATCTCGACATGTAGCAGTTCTTCCTGGTCCACCCATCTGTTGGTGGACTTTTTGGTTACTTCCATATCTTGGCTATTGTAATACTGTGCAGTGCACATTTGTCTGCCTGTGTCTTTCCAATTCTGTCTTCCTAGGTTATAGGTCCAGGAATGGGCCGGCTGGATCATACGGGAGCTCAATGTTTACCTTTTAAAGGCCCCTCCATTCTGTTCTCATTAGTGCCTCTTTCCAGATTATGTCCCTCTTAAAGTTCACGGTATGCATTTCTCCACAACACCTTCAGCATTTACTGTTTATAGATTTCTTGCTGATGGCGATTCTGAATGGTGTGAGCTGATACCAATTTGTGGTTGAATCTGCATGTGTGTCATATTCCGTTGAAATTGGCCTGTAAGGCATGTCCGTTTTATTTTTCAAACTGTGATTACAGCTTAGTTCTTCAAAGTGTTTGCTTCAAGTATGTGTCACATTTTAAAATGTTTTGGCCATTACTTCCCTCAAGACATTTTGAGGGCAGGTTTCACCTACAGCCCTGCAGTACTTGTTCATATGAAGTGACCATTAGCACAGGCTTTACAGCTGCTTTTGCAGGTAACGGCCAGAGGGCGGCATCCTTTCTACGATCCCCACTCTGGTAACTAGGGAAACAGACCTCCCGGCCAGCGGTGTTCCTCGCTGATAAATTAGAGTGGAATGTGCCCGGGTAAACCCACAGAAGCTGATATCTCCTTCCTTTTGTTTGTTTTTTAAATTTAATTTATAGTTTTTATTGGAGAAATATTCCATTGTGTACATGGACCACTTCTTCTTGGTTCCTTCCTCTGATGATGGACATTTTCATTGCTTCCAAGTGATGGCTATAGTAAATATTGCTGGAGTGCAGGATTGCCAGCCTGTGACTTTTTGATTCTCATTGTCTCAGGTGATAGGCCCAGCAGTGGGTGTGATTGATGGACTGGTAGCTCAATGTTTCCCTTTTCAAAGCACCTCCATTGTGTTTTCATTAGTGGCTCTTACCACATGGCCCTTAGAACCGAGGGTACGCATTTCTCCACAATCCCTTCAGCATTTATTGTTTGCACCGTTTTCGCTAATGGCCATTCTGACTGCTGTGAGCTGATAGGTTTTTCTAATTTGGGTTTGCATGTCTTTAAAAATTCCTAAAATTCAACATTTTCCCACGCCTTTTCCTTTCTGTGAAAAAAAAACAGAAAAAAGTATGAGTACCATATACGTCTTGAATTTGTCTTCTTGGAAGGTTGCCCTCTTTTGAATTTATTACTCGATTTTCGACCCCAGGCCTTTTTTGGAGGGCAGGTGTCATTTACAGAACTGCAACGTTGGTGAATATTTAGGGACCTTTAGCAATGGGTTTAAAGCTGCTGTTAAGGGAAACGGCCACAAGGAGGCAGCATTTCTCCGTTGTCAAATCTGGGTACTAGGGCAGCAGAGTCTTTCTGGAAGTCGTGTTCCTAGGTTGTAAATTAGAATGGAATGTGCTAGGAGAAACCCCCATTAGTGTATGTCTCATTACTTCTTTTTTTTTAAATTTTTTAATTGGGGTATAGATTAGAATATTATTTGTCCTAGGTTTACAATATCTGGTTCATTTGTACATTATATATGTCTATGCATGTACAGATCCTCTTCCCAGGTAAAATATTACAGAGTGTTCCGTAGACCTCCCTTGCTATAGGGTCGGTCTTTTTGATATACGTATATGATATGAATTTGTATCCATATAGTAACACTGATGTTAATTGATCCATTCCCCCCCACCTTTCCTTTTAGATGAGCATAGTTTGTTTTCTAAGTCTGTGAGTGTCTTTCTCTGTGGAAATAGGTTCATTTGTGTCAGTTATTAGATAACGCCTATAAGTGATATCATAGGATAGAGGTCTTTTGCTTTCCGACTTACCTCATGTCTTGTGATTATCTCCAGGCTCATCTGTGGTGCCTCAAAGAGCAGTGTTTCATTGTTTTCCATGGCTAAGATTCCATCGTGTACATGGACCACTACTTTTTATCCATTCACCTGTTGATGGACATTTTGGTAGCTTCACTGTCTTGGCTATTGTGAATGAGGCTGCAGTGCAGCTTTTGCAGCCTGTGTCTTCTCGATTCTGGTCTTCTCAGGTGACAGACCCAGTGGTTCACCTGCTGGATTGAATGGTACCTCAATTTTTCCTTTTCAACGCAGCTCCTTTCTGTTCTCATTATTGGCTGTTACCCTTTCACATCTCACCAGCAAGTAGAGGGTACAGAGTTCTCTAAAACGCCTGCAGCCTTTATTGTTTGTAGACCTTTTGCTGATGGTCAGTCGACTGGGGAGAGTTGAAACCTTTTTGTAGATTAGATTGCATGAGTCTAATACTTCCTGAGGTTGAGCTTTTATCCATTTTCCTTTTCTTTAAAGAGAGTGAGTAAAACTTACCACCTCATACTATCTTCCTGAAAGATTTGCCTGTTTTGAATTTTTTTGTTCATTCCCCACCTCAGCACAATTTTGGAGGGCAGGTGTCCTTTACTGCCCCAAGTCCTTGTGAATGTTCAGTGACCATTAGCTGTGGGTTTAAAGCCGCTCTTGTGGGAAACGGCCGCAAGGCGGCAGCATTTCTCCTTTACCAAATCTGGTTACTAGGGCAACAGAGCCTTAATGGAAGTCGTGTTGTAGGTTGTAAATTAGAATGGAATGTGCCGGGAAAAAGCCCTTTATGGTTATGGCTCATTACTTCTTATGCGTATTTTTAACTCTTTTTTATTTTTTATCACAGCAAATTTGATTACAACGTTTTGTTTATTCTAGGTGTGCAAGATGTGGTTCTTTCACAAATATACATATATCTATTATTCGTCGGATCCTTTTTCCATGTAGATTATGAGAGAATATTGAGTAGTCCTCTCTTGGTATTCCGTAGGTATTTGGTGATTATATATTTCACATGTGTTTGTATATCTCTGTTAACCCCAATGTCGTAATGTATCTACTCCTCACACCTTTCCATTTGGTGAACCATAAGTTTAATGAACCTGTGATTGCCCTTCTCTGTGGAAATATCTTCACTGGTATCGAATTTTAGGTAACACCTATAAGTGATATGATAGGACCTGTGTCTTTCGCTTTCTCACTTACCACAAGTTGCGTGATTACTTCTAGACTCACCTATGGTGCTGCAAATGGCATTGTTTCATTCTTTCGCTAACTAATATTCCATCTCGACATGTAGCAGTTCTTCCTGGTCCACCCATCTGTTGGTGGACTTTTTGGTTACTTCCATATCTTGGCTATTGTAATACTGTGCAGTGCACATTTGTCTGCCTGTGTCTTTCCAATTCTGTCTTCCTAGGTTATAGGTCCAGGAATGGGCCGGCTGGATCATACGGGAGCTCAATGTTTACCTTTTAAAGGCCCCTCCATTCTGTTCTCATTAGTGCCTCTTTCCAGGTTATGTCCCTCTTAAAGTTCACGGTATGCATTTCTCCACAACACCTTCAGCATTTACTGTTTATAGATTTCTTGCTGATGGCGATTCTGACTGGTGTGAGCTGATACCAATTTGTGGTTGAATCTGCATGTGTGTCATATTCCGTTGAAATTGGCCTGTAAGGCATGTCCGTTTTATTTTTCAAACTGTGATTACAGCTTAGTTCTTCAAAGTGTTTGCTTCAAGTATGTGTCACATTTTAAAATGTTTTGGCCATTACTTCCCTCAAGACATTTTGAGGGCAGGTTTCACCTACAGCCCTGCAGTACTTGTTCATATGAAGTGACCATTAGCACAGGCTTTACAGCTGCTTTTGCAGGTAACGGCCAGAGGGCGGCATCCTTTCTACGATCCCCACTCTGGTAACTAGGGAAACAGACCTCCCGGCCAGCGGTGTTCCTCGCTGATAAATTAGAGTGGAATGTGCCCGGGTAAACCCACAGAAGCTGATATCTCCTTCCTTTTGTTTGTTTTTTTAAATTTAATTTATAGTTTTTATTGGAGAAATATTCCATTGTGTACATGGACCACTTCTTCTTGGTTCCTTCCTCTGATGATGGACATTTTCATTGCTTCCAAGTGATGGCTATAGTAAATATTGCTGGAGTGCAGGATTGCCAGCCTGTGACTTTTTGATTCTCATTGTCTCAGGAGATAGGCCCAGCAGTGGGTGTGATTGATGGACTGGTAGCTCAATGTTTCCCTTTTCAAAGCACCTCCATTGTGTTTTCATTAGTGGCTCTTACCACATGGCCCTTAGAACCGAGGGTACGCATTTCTCCACAATCCCTTCAGCATTTATTGTTTGCACCGTTTTCGCTAATGGCCATTCTGACTGCTGTGAGCTGATAGGTTTTTCTAATTTGGGTTTGCATGTCTTTAAAAATTCCTAAAATTCAACATTTTCCCACGCCTTTTCCTTTCTGTGAAAAAAAAACAGAAAAAAGTATGAGTACCATATACGTCTTGAATTTGTCTTCTTGGAAGGTTGCCCTCTTTTGAATTTATTACTCGATTTTCGACCCCAGGCCTTTTTTGGAGGGCAGGTGTCATTTACAGAACTGCAACGTTGGTGAATATTTAGGGACCTTTAGCAATGGGTTTAAAGCTGCTGTTAAGGGAAACGGCCACAAGGAGGCAGCATTTCTCCGTTGTCAAATCTGGGTACTAGGGCAGCAGAGTCTTTCTGGAAGTCGTGTTCCTAGGTTGTAAATTAGAATGGAATGTGCTAGGAGAAACCCCCATTAGTGTATGTCTCATTACTTCTTTTTTTTTAAATTTTTTAATTGGGGTATAGATTAGAATATTATTTGTCCTAGGTTTACAATATCTGGTTCATTTGTACATTATATATGTCTATGCATGTACAGATCCTCTTCCCAGGTAAAATATTACAGAGTGTTCCGTAGACCTCCCTTGCTATAGGGTCGGTCTTTTTGATATACGTATATGATATGAATTTGTATCCATATAGTAACACTGATGTTAATTGATCCATTCCCCCCCACCTTTCCTTTTAGATGAGCATAGTTTGTTTTCTAAGTCTGTGAGTGTCTTTCTCTGTGGAAATAGGTTCATTTGTGTCAGTTATTAGATAACGCCTATAAGTGATATCATAGGATAGAGGTCTTTTGCTTTCCGACTTACCTCATGTCTTGTGATTATCTCCAGGCTCATCTGTGGTGCCTCAAAGAGCAGTGTTTCATTGTTTTCCATGGCTAAGATTCCATCGTGTACATGGACCACTACTTTTTATCCATTCACCTGTTGATGGACATTTTGGTAGCTTCACTGTCTTGGCTATTGTGAATAAGGCTGCAGTGCAGCTTTTGCAGCCTGTGTCTTCTCGATTCTGGTCTTCTCAGGTGACAGACCCAGTGGTTCACCTGCTGGATTGAATGGTACCTCAATTTTTCCTTTTCAACGCAGCTCCTTTCTGTTCTCATTATTGGCTGTTACCCTTTCACATCTCACCAGCAAGTAGAGGGTACAGAGTTCTCTAAAACGCCTGCAGCCTTTATTGTTTGTAGACCTTTTGCTGATGGTCAGTCGACTGGGGAGAGTTGAAACCTTTTTGTAGATTAGATTGCATGAGTCTAATACTTCCTGAGGTTGAGCTTTTATCCATTTTCCTTTTCTTTAAAGAGAGTGAGTAAAACTTACCACCTCATACTATCTTCCTGAAAGATTTGCCTGTTTTGAATTTTTTTGTTCATTCCCCACCTCAGCACAATTTTGGAGGGCAGGTGTCCTTTACTGCCCCAAGTCCTTGTGAATGTTCAGTGACCATTAGCTGTGGGTTTAAAGCCGCTCTTGTGGGAAACGGCCGCAAGGCGGCAGCATTTCTCCTTTACCAAATCTGGTTACTAGGGCAACAGAGCCTTAATGGAAGTCGTGTTGTAGGTTGTAAATTAGAATGGAATGTGCCGGGAAAAAGCCCTTTATGGTTATGGCTCATTACTTCTTATGCGTATTTTTAACTCTTTTTTATTTTTTATCACAGCAAATTTGATTACAACGTTTTGTTTATTCTAGGTGTGCAAGATGTGGTTCTTTCACAAATATACATATATCTATTATTCGTCGGATCCTTTTTCCATGTAGATTATGAGAGAATATTGAGTAGTCCTCTCTTGGTATTCCGTAGGTATTTGGTGATTATATATTTCACATGTGTTTGTATATCTCTGTTAACCCCAATGTCGGAATGTATCTACTCCTCACACCTTTCCATTTGGTGAACCATAAGTTTAATGAACCTGTGATTGCCCTTCTCTGTGGAAATATCTTCACTGGTATCGAATTTTAGGTAACACCTATAAGTGATATGATAGGACCTGTGTCTTTCGCTTTCTCACTTACCACAAGTTGCGTGATTACTTCTAGACTCACCTATGGTGCTGCAAATGGCACTGTTTCATTCTTTCGCTAACTAATATTCCATCTCGACATGTAGCAGTTCTTCCTGGTCCACCCATCTGTTGGTGGACTTTTTGGTTACTTCCATATCTTGGCTATTGTAATACTGTGCAGTGCACATTTGTCTGCCTGTGTCTTTCCAATTCTGTCTTCCTAGGTTATAGGTCCAGGAATGGGCCGGCTGGATCATACGGGAGCTCAATGTTTACCTTTTAAAGGCCCCTCCATTCTGTTCTCATTAGTGGCTCTTTCCAGGTTATGTCCCTCTTAAAGTTCACGGTATGCATTTCTCCACAACACCTTCAGCATTTACTGTTTATAGATTTCTTGCTGATGGCGATTCTGACTGGTGTGAGCTGATACCAATTTGTGGTTGAATCTGCATGTGTGTCATATTCCGTTGAAATTGGCCTGTAAGGCATGTCCGTTTTATTTTTCAAACTGTGATTACAGCTTAGTTCTTCAAAGTGTTTGCTTCAAGTATGTGTCACATTTTAAAATGTTTTGGCCATTACTTCCCTCAAGACATTTTGAGGGCAGGTTTCACTTACAGCCCTGCAGTACTTGTTCATATGAAGTGACCATTAGCACAGGCTTTACAGCTGCTTTTGCAGGTAACGGCCAGAGGGCGGCATCCTTTCTACGATCCCCACTCTGGTAACTAGGGAAACAGACCTCCCGGCCAGCGGTGTTCCTCGCTGATAAATTAGAGTGGAATGTGCCCGGGTAAACCCACAGAAGCTGATATCTCCTTCCTTTTGTTTGTTTTTTAAATTTAATTTATAGTTTTTATTGGAGAAATATTCCATTGTGTACATGGACCACTTCTTCTTGGTTCCTTCCTCTGATGATGGACATTTTCATTGCTTCCAAGTGATGGCTATAGTAAATATTGCTGGAGTGCAGGATTGCCAGCCTGTGACTTTTTGATTCTCATTGTCTCAGGAGATAGGCCCAGCAGTGGGTGTGATTGATGGACTGGTAGCTCAATGTTTCCCTTTTCAAAGCACCTCCATTGTGTTTTCATTAGTGGCTCTTACCACATGGCCCTTAGAACCGAGGGTACGCATTTCTCCACAATCCCTTCAGCATTTATTGTTTGCACCGTTTTCGCTAATGGCCATTCTGACTGCTGTGAGCTGATAGGTTTTTCTAATTTGGGTTTGCATGTCTTTAAAAATTCCTAAAATTCAACATTTTCCCACGCCTTTTCCTTTCTGTGAAAAAAAAACAGAAAAAAGTATGAGTACCATATACGTCTTGAATTTGTCTTCTTGGAAGGTTGCCCTCTTTTGAATTTATTACTCGATTTTCGACCCCAGGCCTTTTTTGGAGGGCAGGTGTCATTTACAGAACTGCAACGTTGGTGAATATTTAGGGACCTTTAGCAATGGGTTTAAAGCTGCTGTTAAGGGAAACGGCCACAAGGAGGCAGCATTTCTCCGTTGTCAAATCTGGGTACTAGGGCAGCAGAGTCTTTCTGGAAGTCGTGTTCCTAGGTTGTAAATTAGAATGGAATGTGCTAGGAGAAACCCCCATTAGTGTATGTCTCATTACTTCTTTTTTTTTAAATTTTTTAATTGGGGTATAGATTAGAATATTATTTGTCCTAGGTTTACAATATCTGGTTCATTTGTACATTATATATGTCTATGCATGTACAGATCCTCTTCCCAGGTAAAATATTACAGAGTGTTCCGTAGACCTCCCTTGCTATAGGGTCGGTCTTTTTGATATACGTATATGATATGAATTTGTATCCATATAGTAACACTGATGTTAATTGATCCATTCCCCCCCACCTTTCCTTTTAGATGAGCATAGTTTGTTTTCTAAGTCTGTGAGTGTCTTTCTCTGTGGAAATAGGTTCATTTGTGTCAGTTATTAGATAACGCCTATAAGTGATATCATAGGATAGAGGTCTTTTGCTTTCCGACTTACCTCATGTCTTGTGATTATCTCCAGGCTCATCTGTGGTGCCTCAAAGAGCAGTGTTTCATTGTTTTCCATGGCTAAGATTCCATCGTGTACATGGACCACTACTTTTTATCCATTCACCTGTTGATGGACATTTTGGTAGCTTCACTGTCTTGGCTATTGTGAATGAGGCTGCAGTGCAGCTTTTGCAGCCTGTGTCTTCTCGATTCTGGTCTTCTCAGGTGACAGACCCAGTGGTTCACCTGCTGGATTGAATGGTACCTCAATTTTTCCTTTTCAACGCAGCTCCTTTCTGTTCTCATTATTGGCTGTTACCCTTTCACATCTCACCAGCAAGTAGAGGGTACAGAGTTCTCTAAAACGCCTGCAGCCTTTATTGTTTGTAGACCTTTTGCTGATGGTCAGTCGACTGGGGAGAGTTGAAACCTTTTTGTAGATTAGATTGCATGAGTCTAATACTTCCTGAGGTTGAGCTTTTATCCATTTTCCTTTTCTTTAAAGAGAGTGAGTAAAACTTACCACCTCATACTATCTTCCTGAAAGATTTGCCTGTTTTGAATTTTTTTGTTCATTCCCCACCTCAGCACAATTTTGGAGGGCAGGTGTCCTTTACTGCCCCAAGTCCTTGTGAATGTTCAGTGACCATTAGCTGTGGGTTTAAAGCCGCTCTTGTGGGAAACGGCCGCAAGGCGGCAGCATTTCTCCTTTACCAAATCTGGTTACTAGGGCAACAGAGCCTTAATGGAAGTCGTGTTGTAGGTTGTAAATTAGAATGGAATGTGCCGGGAAAAAGCCCTTTATGGTTATGGCTCATTACTTCTTATGCGTATTTTTAACTCTTTTTTATTTTTTATCACAGCAAATTTGATTACAACGTTTTGTTTATTCTAGGTGTGCAAGATGTGGTTCTTTCACAAATATACATATATCTATTATTCGTCGGATCCTTTTTCCATGTAGATTATGAGAGAATATTGAGTAGTCCTCTCTTGGTATTCCGTAGGTATTTGGTGATTATATATTTCACATGTGTTTGTATATCTCTGTTAACCCCAATGTCGTAATGTATCTACTCCTCACACCTTTCCATTTGGTGAACCATAAGTTTAATGAACCTGTGATTGCCCTTCTCTGTGGAAATATCTTCACTGGTATCGAATTTTAGGTAACACCTATAAGTGATATGATAGGACCTGTGTCTTTCGCTTTCTCACTTACCACAAGTTGCGTGATTACTTCCAGACTCACCTATGGTGCTGCAAATGGCACTGTTTCATTCTTTCGCTAACTAATATTCCATCTCGACATGTAGCAGTTCTTCCTGGTCCACCCATCTGTTGGTGGACTTTTTGGTTACTTCCATATCTTGGCTATTGTAATACTGTGCAGTGCACATTTGTCTGCCTGTGTCTTTCCAATTCTGTCTTCCTAGGTTATAGGTCCAGGAATGGGCCGGCTGGATCATACGGGAGCTCAATGTTTACCTTTTAAAGGCCCCTCCATTCTGTTCTCATTAGTGGCTCTTTCCAGGTTATGTCCCTCTTAAAGTTCACGGTATGCATTTCTCCACAACACCTTCAGCATTTACTGTTTATAGATTTCTTGCTGATGGCGATTCTGACTGGTGTGAGCTGATACCAATTTGTGGTTGAATCTGCATGTGTGTCATATTCCGTTGAAATTGGCCTGTAAGGCATGTCCGTTTTATTTTTCAAACTGTGATTACAGCTTAGTTCTTCAAAGTGTTTGCTTCAAGTATGTGTCACATTTTAAAATGTTTTGGCCATTACTTCCCTCAAGACATTTTGAGGGCAGGTTTCACTTACAGCCCTGCAGTACTTGTTCATATGAAGTGACCATTAGCACAGGCTTTACAGCTGCTTTTGCAGGTAACGGCCAGAGGGCGGCATCCTTTCTACGATCCCCACTCTGGTAACTAGGGAAACAGACCTCCCGGCCAGCGGTGTTCCTCGCTGATAAATTAGAGTGGAATGTGCCCGGGTAAACCCACAGAAGCTGATATCTCCTTCCTTTTGTTTGTTTTTTAAATTTAATTTATAGTTTTTATTGGAGAAATATTCCATTGTGTACATGGACCACTTCTTCTTGGTTCCTTCCTCTGATGATGGACATTTTCATTGCTTCCAAGTGATGGCTATAGTAAATATTGCTGGAGTGCAGGATTGCCAGCCTGTGACTTTTTGATTCTCATTGTCTCAGGAGATAGGCCCAGCAGTGGGTGTGATTGATGGACTGGTAGCTCAATGTTTCCCTTTTCAAAGCACCTCCATTGTGTTTTCATTAGTGGCTCTTACCACATGGCCCTTAGAACCGAGGGTACGCATTTCTCCACAATCCCTTCAGCATTTATTGTTTGCACCGTTTTCGCTAATGGCCATTCTGACTGCTGTGAGCTGATAGGTTTTTCTAATTTGGGTTTGCATGTCTTTAAAAATTCCTAAAATTCAACATTTTCCCACGCCTTTTCCTTTCTGTGAAAAAAAAAACAGAAAAAAGTATGAGTACCATATACGTCTTGAATTTGTCTTCTTGGAAGGTTGCCCTCTTTTGAATTTATTACTCGATTTTCGACCCCAGGCCTTTTTTGGAGGGCAGGTGTCATTTACAGAACTGCAACGTTGGTGAATATTTAGGGACCTTTAGCAATGGGTTTAAAGCTGCTGTTAAGGGAAACGGCCACAAGGAGGCAGCATTTCTCCGTTGTCAAATCTGGGTACTAGGGCAGCAGAGTCTTTCTGGAAGTCGTGTTCCTAGGTTGTAAATTAGAATGGAATGTGCTAGGAGAAACCCCCATTAGTGTATGTCTCATTACTTCTTTTTTTTTAAATTTTTTAATTGGGGTATAGATTAGAATATTATTTGTCCTAGGTTTACAATATCTGGTTCATTTGTACATTATATATGTCTATGCATGTACAGATCCTCTTCCCAGGTAAAATATTACAGAGTGTTCCGTAGACCTCCCTTGCTATAGGGTCGGTCTTTTTGATATACGTATATGATATGAATTTGTATCCATATAGTAACACTGCTGTTAATTGATCCATTCCCCCCCACCTTTCCTTTTAGATGAGCATAGTTTGTTTTCTAAGTCTGTGAGTGTCTTTCTCTGTGGAAATAGGTTCATTTGTGTCAGTTATTAGATAACGCCTATAAGTGATATCATAGGATAGAGGTCTTTTGCTTTCCGACTTACCTCATGTCTTGTGATTATCTCCAGGCTCATCTGTGGTGCCTCAAAGAGCAGTGTTTCATTGTTTTCCATGGCTAAGATTCCATCGTGTACATGGACCACTACTTTTTATCCATTCACCTGTTGATGGACATTTTGGTAGCTTCACTGTCTTGGCTATTGTGAATGAGGCTGCAGTGCAGCTTTTGCAGCCTGTGTCTTCTCGATTCTGGTCTTCTCAGGTGACAGACCCAGTGGTTCACCTGCTGGATTGAATGGTACCTCAATTTTTCCTTTTCAACGCAGCTCCTTTCTGTTCTCATTATTGGCTGTTACCCTTTCACATCTCACCAGCAAGTAGAGGGTACAGAGTTCTCTAAAACGCCTGCAGCCTTTATTGTTTGTAGACCTTTTGCTGATGGTCAGTCGACTGGGGAGAGTTGAAACCTTTTTGTAGATTAGATTGCATGAGTCTAATACTTCCTGAGGTTGAGCTTTTATCCATTTTCCTTTTCTTTAAAGAGAGTGAGTAAAACTTACCACCTCATACTATCTTCCTGAAAGATTTGCCTGTTTTGAATTTTTTTGTTCATTCCCCACCTCAGCACAATTTTGGAGGGCAGGTGTCCTTTACTGCCCCAAGTCCTTGTGAATGTTCAGTGACCATTAGCTGTGGGTTTAAAGCCGCTCTTGTGGGAAACGGCCGCAAGGCGGCAGCATTTCTCCTTTACCAAATCTGGTTACTAGGGCAACAGAGCCTTAATGGAAGTCGTGTTGTAGGTTGTAAATTAGAATGGAATGTGCCGGGAAAAAGCCCTTTATGGTTATGGCTCATTACTTCTTATGCGTATTTTTAACTCTTTTTTATTTTTTATCACAGCAAATTTGATTACAACGTTTTGTTTATTCTAGGTGTGCAAGATGTGGTTCTTTCACAAATATACATATATCTATTATTCGTCGGATCCTTTTTCCATGTAGATTATGAGAGAATATTGAGTAGTCCTCTCTTGGTATTCCGTAGGTATTTGGTGATTATATATTTCACATGTGTTTGTATATCTCTGTTAACCCCAATGTCGTAATGTATCTACTCCTCACACCTTTCCATTTGGTGAACCATAAGTTTAATGAACCTGTGATTGCCCTTCTCTGTGGAAATATCTTCACTGGTATCGAATTTTAGGTAACACCTATAAGTGATATGATAGGACCTGTGTCTTTCGCTTTCTCACTTACCACAAGTTGCGTGATTACTTCTAGACTCACCTATGGTGCTGCAAATGGCATTGTTTCATTCTTTCGCTAACTAATATTCCATCTCGACATGTAGCAGTTCTTCCTGGTCCACCCATCTGTTGGTGGACTTTTTGGTTACTTCCATATCTTGGCTATTGTAATACTGTGCAGTGCACATTTGTCTGCCTGTGTCTTTCCAATTCTGTCTTCCTAGGTTATAGGTCCAGGAATGGGCCGGCTGGATCATACGGGAGCTCAATGTTTACCTTTTAAAGGCCCCTCCATTCTGTTCTCATTAGTGCCTCTTTCCAGGTTATGTCCCTCTTAAAGTTCACGGTATGCATTTCTCCACAACACCTTCAGCATTTACTGTTTATAGATTTCTTGCTGATGGCGATTCTGACTGGTGTGAGCTGATACCAATTTGTGGTTGAATCTGCATGTGTGTCATATTCCGTTGAAATTGGCCTGTAAGGCATGTCCGTTTTATTTTTCAAACTGTGATTACAGCTTAGTTCTTCAAAGTGTTTGCTTCAAGTATGTGTCACATTTTAAAATGTTTTGGCCATTACTTCCCTCAAGACATTTTGAGGGCAGGTTTCACTTACAGCCCTGCAGTACTTGTTCATATGAAGTGACCATTAGCACAGGCTTTACAGCTGCTTTTGCAGGTAACGGCCAGAGGGCGGCATCCTTTCTACGATCCCCACTCTGGTAACTAGGGAAACAGACCTCCCGGCCAGCGGTGTTCCTCGCTGATAAATTAGAGTGGAATGTGCCCGGGTAAACCCACAGAAGCTGATATCTCCTTCCTTTTGTTTGTTTTTTAAATTTAATTTATAGTTTTTATTGGAGAAATATTCCATTGTGTACATGGACCACTTCTTCTTGGTTCCTTCCTCTGATGATGGACATTTTCATTGCTTCCAAGTGATGGCTATAGTAAATATTGCTGGAGTGCAGGATTGCCAGCCTGTGACTTTTTGATTCTCATTGTCTCAGGAGATAGGCCCAGCAGTGGGTGTGATTGATGGACTGGTAGCTCAATGTTTCCCTTTTCAAAGCACCTCCATTGTGTTTTCATTAGTGGCTCTTACCACATGGCCCTTAGAACCGAGGGTACGCATTTCTCCACAATCCCTTCAGCATTTATTGTTTGCACCGTTTTCGCTAATGGCCATTCTGACTGCTGTGAGCTGATAGGTTTTTCTAATTTGGGTTTGCATGTCTTTAAAAATTCCTAAAATTCAACATTTTCCCACGCCTTTTCCTTTCTGTGAAAAAAAAACAGAAAAAAGTATGAGTACCATATACGTCTTGAATTTGTCTTCTTGGAAGGTTGCCCTCTTTAGAATTTATTACTCGATTTTCGACCCCAGGCCTTTTTTGGAGGGCAGGTGTCATTTACAGAACTGCAACGTTGGTGAATATTTAGGGACCTTTAGCAATGGGTTTAAAGCTGCTGTTAAGGGAAACGGCCACAAGGAGGCAGCATTTCTCCGTTGTCAAATCTGGGTACTAGGGCAGCAGAGTCTTTCTGGAAGTCGTGTTCCTAGGTTGTAAATTAGAATGGAATGTGCTAGGAGAAACCCCCATTAGTGTATGTCTCATTACTTCTTTTTTTTTAAATTTTTTAATTGGGGTATAGATTAGAATATTATTTGTCCTAGGTTTACAATATCTGGTTCATTTGTACATTATATATGTCTATGCATGTACAGATCCTCTTCCCAGGTAAAATATTACAGAGTGTTCCGTAGACCTCCCTTGCTATAGGGTCGGTCTTTTTGATATACGTATATGATATGAATTTGTATCCATATAGTAACACTGATGTTAATTGATCCATTCCCCCCCACCTTTCCTTTTAGATGAGCATAGTTTGTTTTCTAAGTCTGTGAGTGTCTTTCTCTGTGGAAATAGGTTCATTTGTGTCAGTTATTAGATAACGCCTATAAGTGATATCATAGGATAGAGGTCTTTTGCTTTCCGACTTACCTCATGTCTTGTGATTATCTCCAGGCTCATCTGTGGTGCCTCAAAGAGCAGTGTTTCATTGTTTTCCATGGCTAAGATTCCATCGTGTACATGGACCACTACTTTTTATCCATTCACCTGTTGATGGACATTTTGGTAGCTTCACTGTCTTGGCTATTGTGAATGAGGCTGCAGTGCAGCTTTTGCAGCCTGTGTCTTCTCGATTCTGGTCTTCTCAGGTGACAGACCCAGTGGTTCACCTGCTGGATTGAATGGTACCTCAATTTTTCCTTTTCAACGCAGCTCCTTTCTGTTCTCATTATTGGCTGTTACCCTTTCACATCTCACCAGCAAGTAGAGGGTACAGAGTTCTCTAAAACGCCTGCAGCCTTTATTGTTTGTAGACCTTTTGCTGATGGTCAGTCGACTGGGGAGAGTTGAAACCTTTTTGTAGATTAGATTGCATGAGTCTAATACTTCCTGAGGTTGAGCTTTTATCCATTTTCCTTTTCTTTAAAGAGAGTGAGTAAAACTTACCACCTCATACTATCTTCCTGAAAGATTTGCCTGTTTTGAATTTTTTTGTTCATTCCCCACCTCAGCACAATTTTGGAGGGCAGGTGTCCTTTACTGCCCCAAGTCCTTGTGAATGTTCAGTGACCATTAGCTGTGGGTTTAAAGCCGCTCTTGTGGGAAACGGCCGCAAGGCGGCAGCATTTCTCCTTTACCAAATCTGGTTACTAGGGCAACAGAGCCTTAATGGAAGTCGTGTTGTAGGTTGTAAATTAGAATGGAATGTGCCGGGAAAAAGCCCTTTATGGTTATGGCTCATTACTTCTTATGCGTATTTTTAACTCTTTTTTATTTTTTATCACAGCAAATTTGATTACAACGTTTTGTTTATTCTAGGTGTGCAAGATGTGGTTCTTTCACAAATATACATATATCTATTATTCGTCGGATCCTTTTTCCATGTAGATTATGAGAGAATATTGAGTAGTCCTCTCTTGGTATTCCGTAGGTATTTGGTGATTATATATTTCACATGTGTTTGTATATCTCTGTTAACCCCAATGTCGTAATGTATCTACTCCTCACACCTTTCCATTTGGTGAACCATAAGTTTAATGAACCTGTGATTGCCCTTCTCTGTGGAAATATCTTCATTGGTATCGAATTTTAGGTAACACCTATAAGTGATATGATAGGACCTGTGTCTTTCGCTTTCTCACTTACCACAAGTTGCGTGATTACTTCTAGACTCACCTATGGTGCTGCAAATGGCATTGTTTCATTCTTTCGCTAACTAATATTCCATCTCGACATGTAGCAGTTCTTCCTGGTCCACCCATCTGTTGGTGGACTTTTTGGTTACTTCCATATCTTGGCTATTGTAATACTGTGCAGTGCACATTTGCCTGCCTGTGTCTTTCCAATTCTGTCTTCCTAGGTTATAGGTCCAGGAATGGGCCGGCTGGATCATACGGGAGCTCAATGTTTACCTTTTAAAGGCCCCTCCATTCTGTTCTCATTAGTGGCTCTTTCCAGGTTATGTCCCTCTTAAAGTTCACGGTATGCATTTCTCCACAACACCTTCAGCATTTACTGTTTATAGATTTCTTGCTGATGGCGATTCTGACTGGTGTGAGCTGATACCAATTTGTGGTTGAATCTGCATGTGTGTCATATTCCGTTGAAATTGGCCTGTAAGGCATGTCCGTTTTATTTTTCAAACTGTGATTACAGCTTAGTTCTTCAAAGTGTTTGCTTCAAGTATGTGTCACATTTTAAAATGTTTTGGCCATTACTTCCCTCAAGACATTTTGAGGGCAGGTTTCACTTACAGCCCTGCAGTACTTGTTCATATGAAGTGACCATTAGCACAGGCTTTACAGCTGCTTTTGCAGGTAACGGCCAGAGGGCGGCATCCTTTCTACGATCCCCACTCTGGTAACTAGGGAAACAGACCTCCCGGCCAGCGGTGTTCCTCGCTGATAAATTAGAGTGGAATGTGCCCGGGTAAACCCACAGAAGCTGATATCTCCTTCCTTTTGTTTGTTTTTTAATTTTAATTTATAGTTTTTATTGGAGAAATATTCCATTGTGTACATGGACCACTTCTTCTTGGTTCCTTCCTCTGATGATGGACATTTTCATTGCTTCCAAGTGATGGCTATAGTAAATATTGCTGGAGTGCAGGATTGCCAGCCTGTGACTTTTTGATTCTCATTGTCTCAGGAGATAGGCCCAGCAGTGGGTGTGATTGATGGACTGGTAGCTCAATGTTTCCCTTTTCAAAGCACCTCCATTGTGTTTTCATTAGTGGCTCTTACCACATGGCCCTTAGAACCGAGGGTACGCATTTCTCCACAATCCCTTCAGCATTTATTGTTTGCACCGTTTTCGCTAATGGCCATTCTGACTGCTGTGAGCTGATAGGTTTTTCTAATTTGGGTTTGCATGTCTTTAAAAATTCCTAAAATTCAACATTTTCCCACGCCTTTTCCTTTCTGTGAAAAAAAAACAGAAAAAAGTATGAGTACCATATACGTCTTGAATTTGTCTTCTTGGAAGGTTGCCCTCTTTTGAATTTATTACTCGATTTTCGACCCCAGGCCTTTTTTGGAGGGCAGGTGTCATTTACAGAACTGCAACGTTGGTGAATATTTAGGGACCTTTAGCAATGGGTTTAAAGCTGCTGTTAAGGGAAACGGCCACAAGGAGGCAGCATTTCTCCGTTGTCAAATCTGGGTACTAGGGCAGCAGAGTCTTTCTGGAAGTCGTGTTCCTAGGTTGTAAATTAGAATGGAATGTGCTAGGAGAAACCCCCATTAGTGTATGTCTCATTACTTCTTTTTTTTTAAATTTTTTAATTGGGGTATAGATTAGAATATTATTTGTCCTAGGTTTACAATATCTGGTTCATTTGTACATTATATATGTCTATGCATGTACAGATCCTCTTCCCAGGTAAAATATTACAGAGTGTTCCGTAGACCTCCCTTGCTATAGGGTCGGTCTTTTTGATATACGTATATGATATGAATTTGTATCCATATAGTAACACTGATGTTAATTGATCCATTCCCCCCCACCTTTCCTTTTAGATGAGCATAGTTTGTTTTCTAAGTCTGTGAGTGTCTTTCTCTGTGGAAATAGGTTCATTTGTGTCAGTTATTAGATAACGCCTATAAGTGATATCATAGGATAGAGGTCTTTTGCTTTCCGACTTACCTCATGTCTTGTGATTATCTCCAGGCTCATCTGTGGTGCCTCAAAGAGCAGTGTTTCATTGTTTTCCATGGCTAAGATTCCATCGTGTACATGGACCACTACTTTTTATCCATTCACCTGTTGATGGACATTTTGGTAGCTTCACTGTCTTGGCTATTGTGAATGAGGCTGCAGTGCAGCTTTTGCAGCCTGTGTCTTCTCGATTCTGGTCTTCTCAGGTGACAGACCCAGTGGTTCACCTGCTGGATTGAATGGTACCTCAATTTTTCCTTTTCAACGCAGCTCCTTTCTGTTCTCATTATTGGCTGTTACCCTTTCACATCTCACCAGCAAGTAGAGGGTACAGAGTTCTCTAAAACGCCTGCAGCCTTTATTGTTTGTAGACCTTTTGCTGATGGTCAGTCGACTGGGGAGAGTTGAAACCTTTTTGTAGATTAGATTGCATGAGTCTAATACTTCCTGAGGTTGAGCTTTTATCCATTTTCCTTTTCTTTAAAGAGAGTGAGTAAAACTTACCACCTCATACTATCTTCCTGAAAGATTTGCCTGTTTTGAATTTTTTTGTTCATTCCCCACCTCAGCACAATTTTGGAGGGCAGGTGTCCTTTACTGCCCCAAGTCCTTGTGAATGTTCAGTGACCATTAGCTGTGGGTTTAAAGCCGCTCTTGTGGGAAACGGCCGCAAGGCGGCAGCATTTCTCCTTTACCAAATCTGGTTACTAGGGCAACAGAGCCTTAATGGAAGTCGTGTTGTAGGTTGTAAATTAGAATGGAATGTGCCGGGAAAAAGCCCTTTATGGTTATGGCTCATTACTTCTTATGCGTATTTTTAACTCTTTTTTATTTTTTATCACAGCAAATTTGATTACAACGTTTTGTTTATTCTAGGTGTGCAAGATGTGGTTCTTTCACAAATATACATATATCTATTATTCGTCGGATCCTTTTTCCATGTAGATTATGAGAGAATATTGAGTAGTCCTCTCTTGGTATTCCGTAGGTATTTGGTGATTATATATTTCACATGTGTTTGTATATCTCTGTTAACCCCAATGTCGTAATGTATCTACTCCTCACACCTTTCCATTTGGTGAACCATAAGTTTAATGAACCTGTGATTGCCCTTCTCTGTGGAAATATCTTCATTGGTATCGAATTTTAGGTAACACCTATAAGTGATATGATAGGACCTGTGTCTTTCGCTTTCTCACTTACCACAAGTTGCGTGATTACTTCTAGACTCACCTATGGTGCTGCAAATGGCATTGTTTCATTCTTTCGCTAACTAATATTCCATCTCGACATGTAGCAGTTCTTCCTGGTCCACCCATCTGTTGGTGGACTTTTTGGTTACTTCCATATCTTGGCTATTGTAATACTGTGCAGTGCACATTTGCCTGCCTGTGTCTTTCCAATTCTGTCTTCCTAGGTTATAGGTCCAGGAATGGGCCGGCTGGATCATACGGGAGCTCAATGTTTACCTTTTAAAGGCCCCTCCATTCTGTTCTCATTAGTGGCTCTTTCCAGGTTATGTCCCTCTTAAAGTTCACGGTATGCATTTCTCCACAACACCTTCAGCATTTACTGTTTATAGATTTCTTGCTGATGGCGATTCTGACTGGTGTGAGCTGATACCAATTTGTGGTTGAATCTGCATGTGTGTCATATTCCGTTGAAATTGGCCTGTAAGGCATGTCCGTTTTATTTTTCAAACTGTGATTACAGCTTAGTTCTTCAAAGTGTTTGCTTCAAGTATGTGTCACATTTTAAAATGTTTTGGCCATTACTTCCCTCAAGACATTTTGAGGGCAGGTTTCACTTACAGCCCTGCAGTACTTGTTCATATGAAGTGACCATTAGCACAGGCTTTACAGCTGCTTTTGCAGGTAACGGCCAGAGGGCGGCATCCTTTCTACGATCCCCACTCTGGTAACTAGGGAAACAGACCTCCCGGCCAGCGGTGTTCCTCGCTGATAAATTAGAGTGGAATGTGCCCGGGTAAACCCACAGAAGCTGATATCTCCTTCCTTTTGTTTGTTTTTTAATTTTAATTTATAGTTTTTATTGGAGAAATATTCCATTGTGTACATGGACCACTTCTTCTTGGTTCCTTCCTCTGATGATGGACATTTTCATTGCTTCCAAGTGATGGCTATAGTAAATATTGCTGGAGTGCAGGATTGCCAGCCTGTGACTTTTTGATTCTCATTGTCTCAGGAGATAGGCCCAGCAGTGGGTGTGATTGATGGACTGGTAGCTCAATGTTTCCCTTTTCAAAGCACCTCCATTGTGTTTTCATTAGTGGCTCTTACCACATGGCCCTTAGAACCGAGGGTACGCATTTCTCCACAATCCCTTCAGCATTTATTGTTTGCACCGTTTTCGCTAATGGCCATTCTGACTGCTGTGAGCTGATAGGTTTTTCTAATTTGGGTTTGCATGTCTTTAAAAATTCCTAAAATTCAACATTTTCCCACGCCTTTTCCTTTCTGTGAAAAAAAAACAGAAAAAAGTATGAGTACCATATACGTCTTGAATTTGTCTTCTTGGAAGGTTGCCCTCTTTTGAATTTATTACTCGATTTTCGACCCCAGGCCTTTTTTGGAGGGCAGGTGTCATTTACAGAACTGCAACGTTGGTGAATATTTAGGGACCTTTAGCAATGGGTTTAAAGCTGCTGTTAAGGGAAACGGCCACAAGGAGGCAGCATTTCTCCGTTGTCAAATCTGGGTACTAGGGCAGCAGAGTCTTTCTGGAAGTCGTGTTCCTAGGTTGTAAATTAGAATGGAATGTGCTAGGAGAAACCCCCATTAGTGTATGTCTCATTACTTCTTTTTTTTTAAATTTTTTAATTGGGGTATAGATTAGAATATTATTTGTCCTAGGTTTACAATATCTGGTTCATTTGTACATTATATATGTCTATGCATGTACAGATCCTCTTCCCAGGTAAAATATTACAGAGTGTTCCGTAGACCTCCCTTGCTATAGGGTCGGTCTTTTTGATATACGTATATGATATGAATTTGTATCCATATAGTAACACTGATGTTAATTGATCCATTCCCCCCCACCTTTCCTTTTAGATGAGCATAGTTTGTTTTCTAAGTCTGTGAGTGTCTTTCTCTGTGGAAATAGGTTCATTTGTGTCAGTTATTAGATAACGCCTATAAGTGATATCATAGGATAGAGGTCTTTTGCTTTCCGACTTACCTCATGTCTTGTGATTATCTCCAGGCTCATCTGTGGTGCCTCAAAGAGCAGTGTTTCATTGTTTTCCATGGCTAAGATTCCATCGTGTACATGGACCACTACTTTTTATCCATTCACCTGTTGATGGACATTTTGGTAGCTTCACTGTCTTGGCTATTGTGAATAAGGCTGCAGTGCAGCTTTTGCAGCCTGTGTCTTCTCGATTCTGGTCTTCTCAGGTGACAGACCCAGTGGTTCACCTGCTGGATTGAATGGTACCTCAATTTTTCCTTTTCAACGCAGCTCCTTTCTGTTCTCATTATTGGCTGTTACCCTTTCACATCTCACCAGCAAGTAGAGGGTACAGAGTTCTCTAAAACGCCTGCAGCCTTTATTGTTTGTAGACCTTTTGCTGATGGTCAGTCGACTGGGGAGAGTTGAAACCTTTTTGTAGATTAGATTGCATGAGTCTAATACTTCCTGAGGTTGAGCTTTTATCCATTTTCCTTTTCTTTAAAGAGAGTGAGTAAAACTTACCACCTCATACTATCTTCCTGAAAGATTTGCCTGTTTTGAATTTTTTTGTTCATTCCCCACCTCAGCACAATTTTGGAGGGCAGGTGTCCTTTACTGCCCCAAGTCCTTGTGAATGTTCAGTGACCATTAGCTGTGGGTTTAAAGCCGCTCTTGTGGGAAACGGCCGCAAGGCGGCAGCATTTCTCCTTTACCAAATCTGGTTACTAGGGCAACAGAGCCTTAATGGAAGTCGTGTTGTAGGTTGTAAATTAGAATGGAATGTGCCGGGAAAAAGCCCTTTATGGTTATGGCTCATTACTTCTTATGCGTATTTTTAACTCTTTTTTATTTTTTATCACAGCAAATTTGATTACAACGTTTTGTTTATTCTAGGTGTGCAAGATGTGGTTCTTTCACAAATATACATATATCTATTATTCGTCGGATCCTTTTTCCATGTAGATTATGAGAGAATATTGAGTAGTCCTCTCTTGGTATTCCGTAGGTATTTGGTGATTATATATTTCACATGTGTTTGTATATCTCTGTTAACCCCAATGTCGGAATGTATCTACTCCTCACACCTTTCCATTTGGTGAACCATAAGTTTAATGAACCTGTGATTGCCCTTCTCTGTGGAAATATCTTCACTGGTATCGAATTTTAGGTAACACCTATAAGTGATATGATAGGACCTGTGTCTTTCGCTTTCTCACTTACCACAAGTTGCGTGATTACTTCTAGACTCACCTATGGTGCTGCAAATGGCACTGTTTCATTCTTTCGCTAACTAATATTCCATCTCGACATGTAGCAGTTCTTCCTGGTCCACCCATCTGTTGGTGGACTTTTTGGTTACTTCCATATCTTGGCTATTGTAATACTGTGCAGTGCACATTTGTCTGCCTGTGTCTTTCCAATTCTGTCTTCCTAGGTTATAGGTCCAGGAATGGGCCGGCTGGATCATACGGGAGCTCAATGTTTACCTTTTAAAGGCCCCTCCATTCTGTTCTCATTAGTGGCTCTTTCCAGGTTATGTCCCTCTTAAAGTTCACGGTATGCATTTCTCCACAACACCTTCAGCATTTACTGTTTATAGATTTCTTGCTGATGGCGATTCTGACTGGTGTGAGCTGATACCAATTTGTGGTTGAATCTGCATGTGTGTCATATTCCGTTGAAATTGGCCTGTAAGGCATGTCCGTTTTATTTTTCAAACTGTGATTACAGCTTAGTTCTTCAAAGTGTTTGCTTCAAGTATGTGTCACATTTTAAAATGTTTTGGCCATTACTTCCCTCAAGACATTTTGAGGGCAGGTTTCACTTACAGCCCTGCAGTACTTGTTCATATGAAGTGACCATTAGCACAGGCTTTACAGCTGCTTTTGCAGGTAACGGCCAGAGGGCGGCATCCTTTCTACGATCCCCACTCTGGTAACTAGGGAAACAGACCTCCCGGCCAGCGGTGTTCCTCGCTGATAAATTAGAGTGGAATGTGCCCGGGTAAACCCACAGAAGCTGATATCTCCTTCCTTTTGTTTGTTTTTTAAATTTAATTTATAGTTTTTATTGGAGAAATATTCCATTGTGTACATGGACCACTTCTTCTTGGTTCCTTCCTCTGATGATGGACATTTTCATTGCTTCCAAGTGATGGCTATAGTAAATATTGCTGGAGTGCAGGATTGCCAGCCTGTGACTTTTTGATTCTCATTGTCTCAGGAGATAGGCCCAGCAGTGGGTGTGATTGATGGACTGGTAGCTCAATGTTTCCCTTTTCAAAGCACCTCCATTGTGTTTTCATTAGTGGCTCTTACCACATGGCCCTTAGAACCGAGGGTACGCATTTCTCCACAATCCCTTCAGCATTTATTGTTTGCACCGTTTTCGCTAATGGCCATTCTGACTGCTGTGAGCTGATAGGTTTTTCTAATTTGGGTTTGCATGTCTTTAAAAATTCCTAAAATTCAACATTTTCCCACGCCTTTTCCTTTCTGTGAAAAAAAAACAGAAAAAAGTATGAGTACCATATACGTCTTGAATTTGTCTTCTTGGAAGGTTGCCCTCTTTTGAATTTATTACTCGATTTTCGACCCCAGGCCTTTTTTGGAGGGCAGGTGTCATTTACAGAACTGCAACGTTGGTGAATATTTAGGGACCTTTAGCAATGGGTTTAAAGCTGCTGTTAAGGGAAACGGCCACAAGGAGGCAGCATTTCTCCGTTGTCAAATCTGGGTACTAGGGCAGCAGAGTCTTTCTGGAAGTCGTGTTCCTAGGTTGTAAATTAGAATGGAATGTGCTAGGAGAAACCCCCATTAGTGTATGTCTCATTACTTCTTTTTTTTTAAATTTTTTAATTGGGGTATAGATTAGAATATTATTTGTCCTAGGTTTACAATATCTGGTTCATTTGTACATTATATATGTCTATGCATGTACAGATCCTCTTCCCAGGTAAAATATTACAGAGTGTTCCGTAGACCTCCCTTGCTATAGGGTCGGTCTTTTTGATATACGTATATGATATGAATTTGTATCCATATAGTAACACTGCTGTTAATTGATCCATTCCCCCCCACCTTTCCTTTTAGATGAGCATAGTTTGTTTTCTAAGTCTGTGAGTGTCTTTCTCTGTGGAAATAGGTTCATTTGTGTCAGTTATTAGATAACGCCTATAAGTGATATCATAGGATAGAGGTCTTTTGCTTTCCGACTTACCTCATGTCTTGTGATTATCTCCAGGCTCATCTGTGGTGCCTCAAAGAGCAGTGTTTCATTGTTTTCCATGGCTAAGATTCCATCGTGTACATGGACCACTACTTTTTATCCATTCACCTGTTGATGGACATTTTGGTAGCTTCACTGTCTTGGCTATTGTGAATGAGGCTGCAGTGCAGCTTTTGCAGCCTGTGTCTTCTCGATTCTGGTCTTCTCAGGTGACAGACCCAGTGGTTCACCTGCTGGATTGAATGGTACCTCAATTTTTCCTTTTCAACGCAGCTCCTTTCTGTTCTCATTATTGGCTGTTACCCTTTCACATCTCACCAGCAAGTAGAGGGTACAGAGTTCTCTAAAACGCCTGCAGCCTTTATTGTTTGTAGACCTTTTGCTGATGGTCAGTCGACTGGGGAGAGTTGAAACCTTTTTGTAGATTAGATTGCATGAGTCTAATACTTCCTGAGGTTGAGCTTTTATCCATTTTCCTTTTCTTTAAAGAGAGTGAGTAAAACTTACCACCTCATACTATCTTCCTGAAAGATTTGCCTGTTTTGAATTTTTTTGTTCATTCCCCACCTCAGCACAATTTTGGAGGGCAGGTGTCCTTTACTGCCCCAAGTCCTTGTGAATGTTCAGTGACCATTAGCTGTGGGTTTAAAGCCGCTCTTGTGGGAAACGGCCGCAAGGCGGCAGCATTTCTCCTTTACCAAATCTGGTTACTAGGGCAACAGAGCCTTAATGGAAGTCGTGTTGTAGGTTGTAAATTAGAATGGAATGTGCCGGGAAAAAGCCCTTTATGGTTATGGCTCATTACTTCTTATGCGTATTTTTAACTCTTTTTTATTTTTTATCACAGCAAATTTGATTACAACGTTTTGTTTATTCTAGGTGTGCAAGATGTGGTTCTTTCACAAATATACATATATCTATTATTCGTCGGATCCTTTTTCCATGTAGATTATGAGAGAATATTGAGTAGTCCTCTCTTGGTATTCCGTAGGTATTTGGTGATTATATATTTCACATGTGTTTGTATATCTCTGTTAACCCCAATGTCGTAATGTATCTACTCCTCACACCTTTCCATTTGGTGAACCATAAGTTTAATGAACCTGTGATTGCCCTTCTCTGTGGAAATATCTTCACTGGTATCGAATTTTAGGTAACACCTATAAGTGATATGATAGGACCTGTGTCTTTCGCTTTCTCACTTACCACAAGTTGCGTGATTACTTCTAGACTCACCTATGGTGCTGCAAATGGCATTGTTTCATTCTTTCGCTAACTAATATTCCATCTCGACATGTAGCAGTTCTTCCTGGTCCACCCATCTGTTGGTGGACTTTTTGGTTACTTCCATATCTTGGCTATTGTAATACTGTGCAGTGCACATTTGTCTGCCTGTGTCTTTCCAATTCTGTCTTCCTAGGTTATAGGTCCAGGAATGGGCCGGCTGGATCATACGGGAGCTCAATGTTTACCTTTTAAAGGCCCCTCCATTCTGTTCTCATTAGTGCCTCTTTCCAGGTTATGTCCCTCTTAAAGTTCACGGTATGCATTTCTCCACAACACCTTCAGCATTTACTGTTTATAGATTTCTTGCTGATGGCGATTCTGACTGGTGTGAGCTGATACCAATTTGTGGTTGAATCTGCATGTGTGTCATATTCCGTTGAAATTGGCCTGTAAGGCATGTCCGTTTTATTTTTCAAACTGTGATTACAGCTTAGTTCTTCAAAGTGTTTGCTTCAAGTATGTGTCACATTTTAAAATGTTTTGGCCATTACTTCCCTCAAGACATTTTGAGGGCAGGTTTCACTTACAGCCCTGCAGTACTTGTTCATATGAAGTGACCATTAGCACAGGCTTTACAGCTGCTTTTGCAGGTAACGGCCAGAGGGCGGCATCCTTTCTACGATCCCCACTCTGGTAACTAGGGAAACAGACCTCCCGGCCAGCGGTGTTCCTCGCTGATAAATTAGAGTGGAATGTGCCCGGGTAAACCCACAGAAGCTGATATCTCCTTCCTTTTGTTTGTTTTTTAAATTTAATTTATAGTTTTTATTGGAGAAATATTCCATTGTGTACATGGACCACTTCTTCTTGGTTCCTTCCTCTGATGATGGACATTTTCATTGCTTCCAAGTGATGGCTATAGTAAATATTGCTGGAGTGCAGGATTGCCAGCCTGTGACTTTTTGATTCTCATTGTCTCAGGAGATAGGCCCAGCAGTGGGTGTGATTGATGGACTGGTAGCTCAATGTTTCCCTTTTCAAAGCACCTCCATTGTGTTTTCATTAGTGGCTCTTACCACATGGCCCTTAGAACCGAGGGTACGCATTTCTCCACAATCCCTTCAGCATTTATTGTTTGCACCGTTTTCGCTAATGGCCATTCTGACTGCTGTGAGCTGATAGGTTTTTCTAATTTGGGTTTGCATGTCTTTAAAAATTCCTAAAATTCAACATTTTCCCACGCCTTTTCCTTTCTGTGAAAAAAAAACAGAAAAAAGTATGAGTACCATATACGTCTTGAATTTGTCTTCTTGGAAGGTTGCCCTCTTTTGAATTTATTACTCGATTTTCGACCCCAGGCCTTTTTTGGAGGGCAGGTGTCATTTACAGAACTGCAACGTTGGTGAATATTTAGGGACCTTTAGCAATGGGTTTAAAGCTGCTGTTAAGGGAAACGGCCACAAGGAGGCAGCATTTCTCCGTTGTCAAATCTGGGTACTAGGGCAGCAGAGTCTTTCTGGAAGTCGTGTTCCTAGGTTGTAAATTAGAATGGAATGTGCTAGGAGAAACCCCCATTAGTGTATGTCTCATTACTTCTTTTTTTTTAAATTTTTTAATTGGGGTATAGATTAGAATATTATTTGTCCTAGGTTTACAATATCTGGTTCATTTGTACATTATATATGTCTATGCATGTACAGATCCTCTTCCCAGGTAAAATATTACAGAGTGTTCCGTAGACCTCCCTTGCTATAGGGTCGGTCTTTTTGATATACGTATATGATATGAATTTGTATCCATATAGTAACACTGCTGTTAATTGATCCATTCCCCCCCACCTTTCCTTTTAGATGAGCATAGTTTGTTTTCTAAGTCTGTGAGTGTCTTTCTCTGTGGAAATAGGTTCATTTGTGTCAGTTATTAGATAACGCCTATAAGTGATATCATAGGATAGAGGTCTTTTGCTTTCCGACTTACCTCATGTCTTGTGATTATCTCCAGGCTCATCTGTGGTGCCTCAAAGAGCAGTGTTTCATTGTTTTCCATGGCTAAGATTCCATCGTGTACATGGACCACTACTTTTTATCCATTCACCTGTTGATGGACATTTTGGTAGCTTCACTGTCTTGGCTATTGTGAATGAGGCTGCAGTGCAGCTTTTGCAGCCTGTGTCTTCTCGATTCTGGTCTTCTCAGGTGACAGACCCAGTGGTTCACCTGCTGGATTGAATGGTACCTCAATTTTTCCTTTTCAACGCAGCTCCTTTCTGTTCTCATTATTGGCTGTTACCCTTTCACATCTCACCAGCAAGTAGAGGGTACAGAGTTCTCTAAAACGCCTGCAGCCTTTATTGTTTGTAGACCTTTTGCTGATGGTCAGTCGACTGGGGAGAGTTGAAACCTTTTTGTAGATTAGATTGCATGAGTCTAATACTTCCTGAGGTTGAGCTTTTATCCATTTTCCTTTTCTTTAAAGAGAGTGAGTAAAACTTACCACCTCATACTATCTTCCTGAAAGATTTGCCTGTTTTGAATTTTTTTGTTCATTCCCCACCTCAGCACAATTTTGGAGGGCAGGTGTCCTTTACTGCCCCAAGTCCTTGTGAATGTTCAGTGACCATTAGCTGTGGGTTTAAAGCCGCTCTTGTGGGAAACGGCCGCAAGGCGGCAGCATTTCTCCTTTACCAAATCTGGTTACTAGGGCAACAGAGCCTTAATGGAAGTCGTGTTGTAGGTTGTAAATTAGAATGGAATGTGCCGGGAAAAAGCCCTTTATGGTTATGGCTCATTACTTCTTATGCGTATTTTTAACTCTTTTTTATTTTTTATCACAGCAAATTTGATTACAACGTTTTGTTTATTCTAGGTGTGCAAGATGTGGTTCTTTCACAAATATACATATATCTATTATTCGTCGGATCCTTTTTCCATGTAGATTATGAGAGAATATTGAGTAGTCCTCTCTTGGTATTCCGTAGGTATTTGGTGATTATATATTTCACATGTGTTTGTATATCTCTGTTAACCCCAATGTCGTAATGTATCTACTCCTCACACCTTTCCATTTGGTGAACCATAAGTTTAATGAACCTGTGATTGCCCTTCTCTGTGGAAATATCTTCACTGGTATCGAATTTTAGGTAACACCTATAAGTGATATGATAGGACCTGTGTCTTTCGCTTTCTCACTTACCACAAGTTGCGTGATTACTTCTAGACTCACCTATGGTGCTGCAAATGGCATTGTTTCATTCTTTCGCTAACTAATATTCCATCTCGACATGTAGCAGTTCTTCCTGGTCCACCCATCTGTTGGTGGACTTTTTGGTTACTTCCATATCTTGGCTATTGTAATACTGTGCAGTGCACATTTGTCTGCCTGTGTCTTTCCAATTCTGTCTTCCTAGGTTATAGGTCCAGGAATGGGCCGGCTGGATCATACGGGAGCTCAATGTTTACCTTTTAAAGGCCCCTCCATTCTGTTCTCATTAGTGCCTCTTTCCAGGTTATGTCCCTCTTAAAGTTCACGGTATGCATTTCTCCACAACACCTTCAGCATTTACTGTTTATAGATTTCTTGCTGATGGCGATTCTGACTGGTGTGAGCTGATACCAATTTGTGGTTGAATCTGCATGTGTGTCATATTCCGTTGAAATTGGCCTGTAAGGCATGTCCGTTTTATTTTTCAAACTGTGATTACAGCTTAGTTCTTCAAAGTGTTTGCTTCAAGTATGTGTCACATTTTAAAATGTTTTGGCCATTACTTCCCTCAAGACATTTTGAGGGCAGGTTTCACTTACAGCCCTGCAGTACTTGTTCATATGAAGTGACCATTAGCACAGGCTTTACAGCTGCTTTTGCAGGTAACGGCCAGAGGGCGGCATCCTTTCTACGATCCCCACTCTGGTAACTAGGGAAACAGACCTCCCGGCCAGCGGTGTTCCTCGCTGATAAATTAGAGTGGAATGTGCCCGGGTAAACCCACAGAAGCTGATATCTCCTTCCTTTTGTTTGTTTTTTAAATTTAATTTATAGTTTTTATTGGAGAAATATTCCATTGTGTACATGGACCACTTCTTCTTGGTTCCTTCCTCTGATGATGGACATTTTCATTGCTTCCAAGTGATGGCTATAGTAAATATTGCTGGAGTGCAGGATTGCCAGCCTGTGACTTTTTGATTCTCATTGTCTCAGGAGATAGGCCCAGCAGTGGGTGTGATTGATGGACTGGTAGCTCAATGTTTCCCTTTTCAAAGCACCTCCATTGTGTTTTCATTAGTGGCTCTTACCACATGGCCCTTAGAACCGAGGGTACGCATTTCTCCACAATCCCTTCAGCATTTATTGTTTGCACCGTTTTCGCTAATGGCCATTCTGACTGCTGTGAGCTGATAGGTTTTTCTAATTTGGGTTTGCATGTCTTTAAAAATTCCTAAAATTCAACATTTTCCCACGCCTTTTCCTTTCTGTGAAAAAAAAACAGAAAAAAGTATGAGTACCATATACGTCTTGAATTTGTCTTCTTGGAAGGTTGCCCTCTTTTGAATTTATTACTCGATTTTCGACCCCAGGCCTTTTTTGGAGGGCAGGTGTCATTTACAGAACTGCAACGTTGGTGAATATTTAGGGACCTTTAGCAATGGGTTTAAAGCTGCTGTTAAGGGAAACGGCCACAAGGAGGCAGCATTTCTCCGTTGTCAAATCTGGGTACTAGGGCAGCAGAGTCTTTCTGGAAGTCGTGTTCCTAGGTTGTAAATTAGAATGGAATGTGCTAGGAGAAACCCCCATTAGTGTATGTCTCATTACTTCTTTTTTTTTAAATTTTTTAATTGGGGTATAGATTAGAATATTATTTGTCCTAGGTTTACAATATCTGGTTCATTTGTACATTATATATGTCTATGCATGTACAGATCCTCTTCCCAGGTAAAATATTACAGAGTGTTCCGTAGACCTCCCTTGCTATAGGGTCGGTCTTTTTGATATACGTATATGATATGAATTTGTATCCATATAGTAACACTGATGTTAATTGATCCATTCCCCCCCACCTTTCCTTTTAGATGAGCATAGTTTGTTTTCTAAGTCTGTGAGTGTCTTTCTCTGTGGAAATAGGTTCATTTGTGTCAGTTATTAGATAACGCCTATAAGTGATATCATAGGATAGAGGTCTTTTGCTTTCCGACTTACCTCATGTCTTGTGATTATCTCCAGGCTCATCTGTGGTGCCTCAAAGAGCAGTGTTTCATTGTTTTCCATGGCTAAGATTCCATCGTGTACATGGACCACTACTTTTTATCCATTCACCTGTTGATGGACATTTTGGTAGCTTCACTGTCTTGGCTATTGTGAATGAGGCTGCAGTGCAGCTTTTGCAGCCTGTGTCTTCTCGATTCTGGTCTTCTCAGGTGACAGACCCAGTGGTTCACCTGCTGGATTGAATGGTACCTCAATTTTTCCTTTTCAACGCAGCTCCTTTCTGTTCTCATTATTGGCTGTTACCCTTTCACATCTCACCAGCAAGTAGAGGGTACAGAGTTCTCTAAAACGCCTGCAGCCTTTATTGTTTGTAGACCTTTTGCTGATGGTCAGTCGACTGGGGAGAGTTGAAACCTTTTTGTAGATTAGATTGCATGAGTCTAATACTTCCTGAGGTTGAGCTTTTATCCATTTTCCTTTTCTTTAAAGAGAGTGAGTAAAACTTACCACCTCATACTATCTTCCTGAAAGATTTGCCTGTTTTGAATTTTTTTGTTCATTCCCCACCTCAGCACAATTTTGGAGGGCAGGTGTCCTTTACTGCCCCAAGTCCTTGTGAATGTTCAGTGACCATTAGCTGTGGGTTTAAAGCCGCTCTTGTGGGAAACGGCCGCAAGGTGGCAGCATTTCTCCTTTACCAAATCTGGTTACTAGGGCAACAGAGCCTTAATGGAAGTCGTGTTGTAGGTTGTAAATTAGAATGGAATGTGCCGGGAAAAAGCCCTTTATGGTTATGGCTCATTACTTCTTATGCGTATTTTTAACTCTTTTTTATTTTTTATCACAGCAAATTTGATTACAACGTTTTGTTTATTCTAGGTGTGCAAGATGTGGTTCTTTCACAAATATACATATATCTATTATTCGTCGGATCCTTTTTCCATGTAGATTATGAGAGAATATTGAGTAGTCCTCTCTTGGTATTCCGTAGGTATTTGGTGATTATATATTTCACATGTGTTTGTATATCTCTGTTAACCCCAATGTCGTAATGTATCTACTCCTCACACCTTTCCATTTGGTGAACCATAAGTTTAATGAACCTGTGATTGCCCTTCTCTGTGGAAATATCTTCATTGGTATCGAATTTTAGGTAACACCTATAAGTGATATGATAGGACCTGTGTCTTTCGCTTTCTCACTTACCACAAGTTGCGTGATTACTTCTAGACTCACCTATGGTGCTGCAAATGGCATTGTTTCATTCTTTCGCTAACTAATATTCCATCTCGACATGTAGCAGTTCTTCCTGGTCCACCCATCTGTTGGTGGACTTTTTGGTTACTTCCATATCTTGGCTATTGTAATACTGTGCAGTGCACATTTGTCTGCCTGTGTCTTTCCAATTCTGTCTTCCTAGGTTATAGGTCCAGGAATGGGCCGGCTGGATCATACGGGAGCTCAATGTTTACCTTTTAAAGGCCCCTCCATTCTGTTCTCATTAGTGGCTCTTTCCAGGTTATGTCCCTCTTAAAGTTCACGGTATGCATTTCTCCACAACACCTTCAGCATTTACTGTTTATAGATTTCTTGCTGATGGCGATTCTGACTGGTGTGAGCTGATACCAATTTGTGGTTGAATCTGCATGTGTGTCATATTCCGTTGAAATTGGCCTGTAAGGCATGTCCGTTTTATTTTTCAAACTGTGATTACAGCTTAGTTCTTCAAAGTGTTTGCTTCAAGTATGTGTCACATTTTAAAATGTTTTGGCCATTACTTCCCTCAAGACATTTTGAGGGCAGGTTTCACTTACAGCCCTGCAGTACTTGTTCATATGAAGTGACCATTAGCACAGGCTTTACAGCTGCTTTTGCAGGTAACGGCCAGAGGGCGGCATCCTTTCTACGATCCCCACTCTGGTAACTAGGGAAACAGACCTCCCGGCCAGCGGTGTTCCTCACTGATAAATTAGAGTGGAATGTGCCCGGGTAAACCCACAGAAGCTGATATCTCCTTCCTTTTGTTTGTTTTTTAAATTTAATTTATAGTTTTTATTGGAGAAATATTCCATTGTGTACATGGACCACTTCTTCTTGGTTCCTTCCTCTGATGATGGACATTTTCATTGCTTCCAAGTGATGGCTATAGTAAATATTGCTGGAGTGCAGGATTGCCAGCCTGTGACTTTTTGATTCTCATTGTCTCAGGAGATAGGCCCAGCAGTGGGTGTGATTGATGGACTGGTAGCTCAATGTTTCCCTTTTCAAAGCACCTCCATTGTGTTTTCATTAGTGGCTCTTACCACATGGCCCTTAGAACCGAGGGTACGCATTTCTCCACAATCCCTTCAGCATTTATTGTTTGCACCGTTTTCGCTAATGGCCATTCTGACTGCTGTGAGCTGATAGGTTTTTCTAATTTGGGTTTGCATGTCTTTAGAAATTCCTAAAATTCAACATTTTCCCACGCCTTTTCCTTTCTGTGAAAAAAAAACAGAAAAAAGTATGAGTACCATATACGTCTTGAATTTGTCTTCTTGGAAGGTTGCCCTCTTTTGAATTTATTACTCGATTTTCGACCCCAGGCCTTTTTTGGAGGGCAGGTGTCATTTACAGAACTGCAACGTTGGTGAATATTTAGGGACCTTTAGCAATGGGTTTAAAGCTGCTGTTAAGGGAAACGGCCACAAGGAGGCAGCATTTCTCCGTTGTCAAATCTGGGTACTAGGGCAGCAGAGTCTTTCTGGAAGTCGTGTTCCTAGGTTGTAAATTAGAATGGAATGTGCTAGGAGAAACCCCCATTAGTGTATGTCTCATTACTTCTTTTTTTTTAAATTTTTTAATTGGGGTATAGATTAGAATATTATTTGTCCTAGGTTTACAATATCTGGTTCATTTGTACATTATATATGTCTATGCATGTACAGATCCTCTTCCCAGGTAAAATATTACAGAGTGTTCCGTAGACCTCCCTTGCTATAGGGTCGGTCTTTTTGATATACGTATATGATATGAATTTGTATCCATATAGTAACACTGATGTTAATTGATCCATTCCCCCCCACCTTTCCTTTTAGATGAGCATAGTTTGTTTTCTAAGTCTGTGAGTGTCTTTGTGGAAATAGGTTCATTTGTGTCAGTTATTAGATAACGCCTATAAGTGATATCATAGGATAGAGGTCTTTTGCTTTCCGACTTACCTCATGTCTTGTGATTATCTCCAGGCTCATCTGTGGTGCCTCAAAGAGCAGTGTTTCATTGTTTTCCATGGCTAAGATTCCATCGTGTACATGGACCACTACTTTTTATCCATTCACCTGTTGATGGACATTTTGGTAGCTTCACTGTCTTGGCTATTGTGAATGAGGCTGCAGTGCAGCTTTTGCAGCCTGTGTCTTCTCGATTCTGGTCTTCTCAGGTGACAGACCCAGTGGTTCACCTGCTGGATTGAATGGTACCTCAATTTTTCCTTTTCAACGCAGCTCCTTTCTGTTCTCATTATTGGCTGTTACCCTTTCACATCTCACCAGCAAGTAGAGGGTACAGAGTTCTCTAAAACGCCTGCAGCCTTTATTGTTTGTAGACCTTTTGCTGATGGTCAGTCGACTGGGGAGAGTTGAAACCTTTTTGTAGATTAGATTGCATGAGTCTAATACTTCCTGAGGTTGAGCTTTTATCCATTTTCCTTTTCTT
The DNA here is from genome assembly GCF_028564815.1 of Eubalaena glacialis. Lineage (NCBI taxonomy): Eukaryota > Metazoa > Chordata > Mammalia > Artiodactyla > Balaenidae > Eubalaena > Eubalaena glacialis. The sequence continues at coordinate 135,253,375 of NC_083720.1, read as the reverse complement.
TAAAGAGAGTGAGTAAAACTTACCACCTCATACTATCTTCCTGAAAGATTTGCCTGTTTTGAATTTTTTTGTTCATTCCCCACCTCAGCACAATTTTGGAGGGCAGGTGTCCTTTACTGCCCCAAGTCCTTGTGAATGTTCAGTGACCATTAGCTGTGGGTTTAAAGCCGCTCTTGTGGGAAACGGCCGCAAGGCGGCAGCATTTCTCCTTTACCAAATCTGGTTACTAGGGCAACAGAGCCTTAATGGAAGTCGTGTTGTAGGTTGTAAATTAGAATGGAATGTGCCGGGAAAAAGCCCTTTATGGTTATGGCTCATTACTTCTTATGCGTATTTTTAACTCTTTTTTATTTTTTATCACAGCAAATTTGATTACAACGTTTTGTTTATTCTAGGTGTGCAAGATGTGGTTCTTTCACAAATATACATATATCTATTATTCGTCGGATCCTTTTTCCATGTAGATTATGAGAGAATATTGAGTAGTCCTCTCTTGGTATTCCGTAGGTATTTGGTGATTATATATTTCACATGTGTTTGTATATCTCTGTTAACCCCAATGTCGTAATGTATCTACTCCTCACACCTTTCCATTTGGTGAACCATAAGTTTAATGAACCTGTGATTGCCCTTCTCTGTGGAAATATCTTCACTGGTATCGAATTTTAGGTAACACCTATAAGTGATATGATAGGACCTGTGTCTTTCGCTTTCTCACTTACCACAAGTTGCGTGATTACTTCTAGACTCACCTATGGTGCTGCAAATGGCATTGTTTCATTCTTTCGCTAACTAATATTCCATCTCGACATGTAGCAGTTCTTCCTGGTCCACCCATCTGTTGGTGGACTTTTTGGTTACTTCCATATCTTGGCTATTGTAATACTGTGCAGTGCACATTTGTCTGCCTGTGTCTTTCCAATTCTGTCTTCCTAGGTTATAGGTCCAGGAATGGGCCGGCTGGATCATACGGGAGCTCAATGTTTACCTTTTAAAGGCCCCTCCATTCTGTTCTCATTAGTGCCTCTTTCCAGGTTATGTCCCTCTTAAAGTTCACGGTATGCATTTCTCCACAACACCTTCAGCATTTACTGTTTATAGATTTCTTGCTGATGGCGATTCTGACTGGTGTGAGCTGATACCAATTTGTGGTTGAATCTGCATGTGTGTCATATTCCGTTGAAATTGGCCTGTAAGGCATGTCCGTTTTATTTTTCAAACTGTGATTACAGCTTAGTTCTTCAAAGTGTTTGCTTCAAGTATGTGTCACATTTTAAAATGTTTTGGCCATTACTTCCCTCAAGACATTTTGAGGGCAGGTTTCACTTACAGCCCTGCAGTACTTGTTCATATGAAGTGACCATTAGCACAGGCTTTACAGCTGCTTTTGCAGGTAACGGCCAGAGGGCGGCATCCTTTCTACGATCCCCACTCTGGTAACTAGGGAAACAGACCTCCCGGCCAGCGGTGTTCCTCGCTGATAAATTAGAGTGGAATGTGCCCGGGTAAACCCACAGAAGCTGATATCTCCTTCCTTTTGTTTGTTTTTTAAATTTAATTTATAGTTTTTATTGGAGAAATATTCCATTGTGTACATGGACCACTTCTTCTTGGTTCCTTCCTCTGATGATGGACATTTTCATTGCTTCCAAGTGATGGCTATAGTAAATATTGCTGGAGTGCAGGATTGCCAGCCTGTGACTTTTTGATTCTCATTGTCTCAGGAGATAGGCCCAGCAGTGGGTGTGATTGATGGACTGGTAGCTCAATGTTTCCCTTTTCAAAGCACCTCCATTGTGTTTTCATTAGTGGCTCTTACCACATGGCCCTTAGAACCGAGGGTACGCATTTCTCCACAATCCCTTCAGCATTTATTGTTTGCACCGTTTTCGCTAATGGCCATTCTGACTGCTGTGAGCTGATAGGTTTTTCTAATTTGGGTTTGCATGTCTTTAAAAATTCCTAAAATTCAACATTTTCCCACGCCTTTTCCTTTCTGTGAAAAAAAAACAGAAAAAAGTATGAGTACCATATACGTCTTGAATTTGTCTTCTTGGAAGGTTGCCCTCTTTTGAATTTATTACTCGATTTTCGACCCCAGGCCTTTTTTGGAGGGCAGGTGTCATTTACAGAACTGCAACGTTGGTGAATATTTAGGGACCTTTAGCAATGGGTTTAAAGCTGCTGTTAAGGGAAACGGCCACAAGGAGGCAGCATTTCTCCGTTGTCAAATCTGGGTACTAGGGCAGCAGAGTCTTTCTGGAAGTCGTGTTCCTAGGTTGTAAATTAGAATGGAATGTGCTAGGAGAAACCCCCATTAGTGTATGTCTCATTACTTCTTTTTTTTTAAATTTTTTAATTGGGGTATAGATTAGAATATTATTTGTCCTAGGTTTACAATATCTGGTTCATTTGTACATTATATATGTCTATGCATGTACAGATCCTCTTCCCAGGTAAAATATTACAGAGTGTTCCGTAGACCTCCCTTGCTATAGGGTCGGTCTTTTTGATATACGTATATGATATGAATTTGTATCCATATAGTAACACTGATGTTAATTGATCCATTCCCCCCCACCTTTCCTTTTAGATGAGCATAGTTTGTTTTCTAAGTCTGTGAGTGTCTTTCTCTGTGGAAATAGGTTCATTTGTGTCAGTTATTAGATAACGCCTATAAGTGATATCATAGGATAGAGGTCTTTTGCTTTCCGACTTACCTCATGTCTTGTGATTATCTCCAGGCTCATCTGTGGTGCCTCAAAGAGCAGTGTTTCATTGTTTTCCATGGCTAAGATTCCATCGTGTACATGGACCACTACTTTTTATCCATTCACCTGTTGATGGACATTTTGGTAGCTTCACTGTCTTGGCTATTGTGAATGAGGCTGCAGTGCAGCTTTTGCAGCCTGTGTCTTCTCGATTCTGGTCTTCTCAGGTGACAGACCCAGTGGTTCACCTGCTGGATTGAATGGTACCTCAATTTTTCCTTTTCAACGCAGCTCCTTTCTGTTCTCATTATTGGCTGTTACCCTTTCACATCTCACCAGCAAGTAGAGGGTACAGAGTTCTCTAAAACGCCTGCAGCCTTTATTGTTTGTAGACCTTTTGCTGATGGTCAGTCGACTGGGGAGAGTTGAAACCTTTTTGTAGATTAGATTGCATGAGTCTAATACTTCCTGAGGTTGAGCTTTTATCCATTTTCCTTTTCTTTAAAGAGAGTGAGTAAAACTTACCACCTCATACTATCTTCCTGAAAGATTTGCCTGTTTTGAATTTTTTTGTTCATTCCCCACCTCAGCACAATTTTGGAGGGCAGGTGTCCTTTACTGCCCCAAGTCCTTGTGAATGTTCAGTGACCATTAGCTGTGGGTTTAAAGCCGCTCTTGTGGGAAACGGCCGCAAGGTGGCAGCATTTCTCCTTTACCAAATCTGGTTACTAGGGCAACAGAGCCTTAATGGAAGTCGTGTTGTAGGTTGTAAATTAGAATGGAATGTGCCGGGAAAAAGCCCTTTATGGTTATGGCTCATTACTTCTTATGCGTATTTTTAACTCTTTTTTATTTTTTATCACAGCAAATTTGATTACAACGTTTTGTTTATTCTAGGTGTGCAAGATGTGGTTCTTTCACAAATATACATATATCTATTATTCGTCGGATCCTTTTTCCATGTAGATTATGAGAGAATATTGAGTAGTCCTCTCTTGGTATTCCGTAGGTATTTGGTGATTATATATTTCACATGTGTTTGTATATCTCTGTTAACCCCAATGTCGTAATGTATCTACTCCTCACACCTTTCCATTTGGTGAACCATAAGTTTAATGAACCTGTGATTGCCCTTCTCTGTGGAAATATCTTCATTGGTATCGAATTTTAGGTAACACCTATAAGTGATATGATAGGACCTGTGTCTTTCGCTTTCTCACTTACCACAAGTTGCGTGATTACTTCTAGACTCACCTATGGTGCTGCAAATGGCATTGTTTCATTCTTTCGCTAACTAATATTCCATCTCGACATGTAGCAGTTCTTCCTGGTCCACCCATCTGTTGGTGGACTTTTTGGTTACTTCCATATCTTGGCTATTGTAATACTGTGCAGTGCACATTTGTCTGCCTGTGTCTTTCCAATTCTGTCTTCCTAGGTTATAGGTCCAGGAATGGGCCGGCTGGATCATACGGGAGCTCAATGTTTACCTTTTAAAGGCCCCTCCATTCTGTTCTCATTAGTGGCTCTTTCCAGGTTATGTCCCTCTTAAAGTTCACGGTATGCATTTCTCCACAACACCTTCAGCATTTACTGTTTATAGATTTCTTGCTGATGGCGATTCTGACTGGTGTGAGCTGATACCAATTTGTGGTTGAATCTGCATGTGTGTCATATTCCGTTGAAATTGGCCTGTAAGGCATGTCCGTTTTATTTTTCAAACTGTGATTACAGCTTAGTTCTTCAAAGTGTTTGCTTCAAGTATGTGTCACATTTTAAAATGTTTTGGCCATTACTTCCCTCAAGACATTTTGAGGGCAGGTTTCACTTACAGCCCTGCAGTACTTGTTCATATGAAGTGACCATTAGCACAGGCTTTACAGCTGCTTTTGCAGGTAACGGCCAGAGGGCGGCATCCTTTCTACGATCCCCACTCTGGTAACTAGGGAAACAGACCTCCCGGCCAGCGGTGTTCCTCACTGATAAATTAGAGTGGAATGTGCCCGGGTAAACCCACAGAAGCTGATATCTCCTTCCTTTTGTTTGTTTTTTAAATTTAATTTATAGTTTTTATTGGAGAAATATTCCATTGTGTACATGGACCACTTCTTCTTGGTTCCTTCCTCTGATGATGGACATTTTCATTGCTTCCAAGTGATGGCTATAGTAAATATTGCTGGAGTGCAGGATTGCCAGCCTGTGACTTTTTGATTCTCATTGTCTCAGGAGATAGGCCCAGCAGTGGGTGTGATTGATGGACTGGTAGCTCAATGTTTCCCTTTTCAAAGCACCTCCATTGTGTTTTCATTAGTGGCTCTTACCACATGGCCCTTAGAACCGAGGGTACGCATTTCTCCACAATCCCTTCAGCATTTATTGTTTGCACCGTTTTCGCTAATGGCCATTCTGACTGCTGTGAGCTGATAGGTTTTTCTAATTTGGGTTTGCATGTCTTTAGAAATTCCTAAAATTCAACATTTTCCCACGCCTTTTCCTTTCTGTGAAAAAAAAACAGAAAAAAGTATGAGTACCATATACGTCTTGAATTTGTCTTCTTGGAAGGTTGCCCTCTTTTGAATTTATTACTCGATTTTCGACCCCAGGCCTTTTTTGGAGGGCAGGTGTCATTTACAGAACTGCAACGTTGGTGAATATTTAGGGACCTTTAGCAATGGGTTTAAAGCTGCTGTTAAGGGAAACGGCCACAAGGAGGCAGCATTTCTCCGTTGTCAAATCTGGGTACTAGGGCAGCAGAGTCTTTCTGGAAGTCGTGTTCCTAGGTTGTAAATTAGAATGGAATGTGCTAGGAGAAACCCCCATTAGTGTATGTCTCATTACTTCTTTTTTTTTAAATTTTTTAATTGGGGTATAGATTAGAATATTATTTGTCCTAGGTTTACAATATCTGGTTCATTTGTACATTATATATGTCTATGCATGTACAGATCCTCTTCCCAGGTAAAATATTACAGAGTGTTCCGTAGACCTCCCTTGCTATAGGGTCGGTCTTTTTGATATACGTATATGATATGAATTTGTATCCATATAGTAACACTGATGTTAATTGATCCATTCCCCCCCACCTTTCCTTTTAGATGAGCATAGTTTGTTTTCTAAGTCTGTGAGTGTCTTTGTGGAAATAGGTTCATTTGTGTCAGTTATTAGATAACGCCTATAAGTGATATCATAGGATAGAGGTCTTTTGCTTTCCGACTTACCTCATGTCTTGTGATTATCTCCAGGCTCATCTGTGGTGCCTCAAAGAGCAGTGTTTCATTGTTTTCCATGGCTAAGATTCCATCGTGTACATGGACCACTACTTTTTATCCATTCACCTGTTGATGGACATTTTGGTAGCTTCACTGTCTTGGCTATTGTGAATGAGGCTGCAGTGCAGCTTTTGCAGCCTGTGTCTTCTCGATTCTGGTCTTCTCAGGTGACAGACCCAGTGGTTCACCTGCTGGATTGAATGGTACCTCAATTTTTCCTTTTCAACGCAGCTCCTTTCTGTTCTCATTATTGGCTGTTACCCTTTCACATCTCACCAGCAAGTAGAGGGTACAGAGTTCTCTAAAACGCCTGCAGCCTTTATTGTTTGTAGACCTTTTGCTGATGGTCAGTCGACTGGGGAGAGTTGAAACCTTTTTGTAGATTAGATTGCATGAGTCTAATACTTCCTGAGGTTGAGCTTTTATCCATTTTCCTTTTCTTTAAAGAGAGTGAGTAAAACTTACCACCTCATACTATCTTCCTGAAAGATTTGCCTGTTTTGAATTTTTTTGTTCATTCCCCACCTCAGCACAATTTTGGAGGGCAGGTGTCCTTTACTGCCCCAAGTCCTTGTGAATGTTCAGTGACCATTAGCTGTGGGTTTAAAGCCGCTCTTGTGGGAAACGGCCGCAAGGCGGCAGCATTTCTCCTTTACCAAATCTGGTTACTAGGGCAACAGAGCCTTAATGGAAGTCGTGTTGTAGGTTGTAAATTAGAATGGAATGTGCCGGGAAAAAGCCCTTTATGGTTATGGCTCATTACTTCTTATGCGTATTTTTAACTCTTTTTTATTTTTTATCACAGCAAATTTGATTACAACGTTTTGTTTATTCTAGGTGTGCAAGATGTGGTTCTTTCACAAATATACATATATCTATTATTCGTCGGATCCTTTTTCCATGTAGATTATGAGAGAATATTGAGTAGTCCTCTCTTGGTATTCCGTAGGTATTTGGTGATTATATATTTCACATGTGTTTGTATATCTCTGTTAATCCCAATGTCGTAATGTATCTACTCCTCACACCTTTCCATTTGGTGAACCATAAGTTTAATGAACCTGTGATTGCCCTTCTCTGTGGAAATATCTTCATTGGTATCGAATTTTAGGTAACACCTATAAGTGATATGATAGGACCTGTGTCTTTCGCTTTCTCACTTACCACAAGTTGCGTGATTACTTCTAGACTCACCTATGGTGCTGCAAATGGCATTGTTTCATTCTTTCGCTAACTAATATTCCATCTCGACATGTAGCAGTTCTTCCTGGTCCACCCATCTGTTGGTGGACTTTTTGGTTACTTCCATATCTTGGCTATTGTAATACTGTGCAGTGCACATTTGTCTGCCTGTGTCTTTCCAATTCTGTCTTCCTAGGTTATAGGTCCAGGAATGGGCCGGCTGGATCATACGGGAGCTCAATGTTTACCTTTTAAAGGCCCCTCCATTCTGTTCTCATTAGTGGCTCTTTCCAGGTTATGTCCCTCTTAAAGTTCACGGTATGCATTTCTCCACAACACCTTCAGCATTTACTGTTTATAGATTTCTTGCTGATGGCGATTCTGACTGGTGTGAGCTGATACCAATTTGTGGTTGAATCTGCATGTGTGTCATATTCCGTTGAAATTGGCCTGTAAGGCATGTCCGTTTTATTTTTCAAACTGTGATTACAGCTTAGTTCTTCAAAGTGTTTGCTTCAAGTATGTGTCACATTTTAAAATGTTTTGGCCATTACTTCCCTCAAGACATTTTGAGGGCAGGTTTCACTTACAGCCCTGCAGTACTTGTTCATATGAAGTGACCATTAGCACAGGCTTTACAGCTGCTTTTGCAGGTAACGGCCAGAGGGCGGCATCCTTTCTACGATCCCCACTCTGGTAACTAGGGAAACAGACCTCCCGGCCAGCGGTGTTCCTCGCTGATAAATTAGAGTGGAATGTGCCCGGGTAAACCCACAGAAGCTGATATCTCCTTCCTTTTGTTTGTTTTTTTAAATTTAATTTATAGTTTTTATTGGAGAAATATTCCATTGTGTACATGGACCACTTCTTCTTGGTTCCTTCCTCTGATGATGGACATTTTCATTGCTTCCAAGTGATGGCTATAGTAAATATTGCTGGAGTGCAGGATTGCCAGCCTGTGACTTTTTGATTCTCATTGTCTCAGGAGATAGGCCCAGCAGTGGGTGTGATTGATGGACTGGTAGCTCAATGTTTCCCTTTTCAAAGCACCTCCATTGTGTTTTCATTAGTGGCTCTTACCACATGGCCCTTAGAACCGAGGGTACGCATTTCTCCACAATCCCTTCAGCATTTATTGTTTGCACCGTTTTCGCTAATGGCCATTCTGACTGCTGTGAGCTGATAGGTTTTTCTAATTTGGGTTTGCATGTCTTTAAAAATTCCTAAAATTCAACATTTTCCCACGCCTTTTCCTTTCTGTGAAAAAAAAACAGAAAAAAGTATGAGTACCATATACGTCTTGAATTTGTCTTCTTGGAAGGTTGCCCTCTTTTGAATTTATTACTCGATTTTCGACCCCAGGCCTTTTTTGGAGGGCAGGTGTCATTTACAGAACTGCAACGTTGGTGAATATTTAGGGACCTTTAGCAATGGGTTTAAAGCTGCTGTTAAGGGAAACGGCCACAAGGAGGCAGCATTTCTCCGTTGTCAAATCTGGGTACTAGGGCAGCAGAGTCTTTCTGGAAGTCGTGTTCCTAGGTTGTAAATTAGAATGGAATGTGCTAGGAGAAACCCCCATTAGTGTATGTCTCATTACTTCTTTTTTTTTAAATTTTTTAATTGGGGTATAGATTAGAATATTATTTGTCCTAGGTTTACAATATCTGGTTCATTTGTACATTATATATGTCTATGCATGTACAGATCCTCTTCCCATGTAAAATATTACAGAGTGTTCCGTAGACCTCCCTTGCTATACGGTCGGTCTTTTTGATATACGTATATGATATGAATTTGTATCCATATAGTAACACTGATGTTAATTGATCCATTCCCCCCCACCTTTCCTTTTAGATGAGCATAGTTTGTTTTCTAAGTCTGTGAGTGTCTTTCTCTGTGGAAATAGGTTCATTTGTGTCAGTTATTAGATAACGCCTATAAGTGATATCATAGGATAGAGGTCTTTTGCTTTCCGACTTACCTCATGTCTTGTGATTATCTCCAGGCTCATCTGTGGTGCCTCAAAGAGCAGTGTTTCATTGTTTTCCATGGCTAAGATTCCATCGTGTACATGGACCACTACTTTTTATCCATTCACCTGTTGATGGACATTTTGGTAGCTTCACTGTCTTGGCTATTGTGAATAAGGCTGCAGTGCAGCTTTTGCAGCCTGTGTCTTCTCGATTCTGGTCTTCTCAGGTGACAGACCCAGTGGTTCACCTGCTGGATTGAATGGTACCTCAATTTTTCCTTTTCAACGCAGCTCCTTTCTGTTCTCATTATTGGCTGTTACCCTTTCACATCTCACCAGCAAGTAGAGGGTACAGAGTTCTCTAAAACGCCTGCAGCCTTTATTGTTTGTAGACCTTTTGCTGATGGTCAGTCGACTGGGGAGAGTTGAAACCTTTTTGTAGATTAGATTGCATGAGTCTAATACTTCCTGAGGTTGAGCTTTTATCCATTTTCCTTTTCTTTAAAGAGAGTGAGTAAAACTTACCACCTCATACTATCTTCCTGAAAGATTTGCCTGTTTTGAATTTTTTTGTTCATTCCCCACCTCAGCACAATTTCGGAGGGCAGGTGTGCTTTACTGCCCCAAGTCCTTGTGAATGTTCAGTGACCATTAGCTGTGGGTTTAAAGCCGCTCTTGTGGGAAACGGCCGCAAGGCGGCAGCATTTCTCCTTTACCAAATCTGGTTACTAGGGCAACAGAGCCTTAATGGAAGTCGTGTTGTAGGTTGTAAATTAGAATGGAATGTGCCGGGAAAAAGCCCTTCATGGTTATGGCTCATTACTTCTTATGCGTATTTTTAACTCTTTTTTATTTTTTATCACAGCAAATTTGATTACAACGTTTTGTTTATTCTACGTGTGCAAGATGTGGTTCTTTCACAAATATACATGTATCTATTATTCGTCGGATCCTTTTTCCATGTAGATTATGAGAGAATATTGAGTAATCCTCTCTTGGTATTCCGTAGGTATTTGGTGATTATATATTTCACATGTGTTTGTATATCTCTGTTAACCCCAATGTCGTAATGTATCTACTCCTCACACCTTTCCATTTGGTGAACCATAAGTTTAATGAACCTGTGATTGCCCTTCTCTGTGGAAATATCTTCATTGGTATCGAATTTTAGGTAACACCTATAAGTGATATGATAGGACCTGTGTCTTTCGCTTTCTCACTTACCACAAGTTGCGTGATTACTTCTAGACTCACCTATGGTGCTGCAAATGGCATTGTTTCATTCTTTCGCTAACTAATATTCCATCTCGACATGTAGCAGTTCTTCCTGGTCCACCCATCTGTTGGTGGACTTCTTGGTTACTTCCATATCTTGGCTATTGTAATACTGTGCAGTGCACATTTGTCTGCCTGTGTCTTTCCAATTCTGTCTTCCTAGGTTATAGGTCCAGGAATGGGCCCGCTGGATCATACGGGAGCTCAATGTTTACCTTTTAAAGGCCCCTCCATTCTGTTCTCATTAGTGGCTCTTTCCAGGTTATGTCCCTCTTAAAGTTCACGGTATGCATTTCTCCACAACACCTTCAGCATTTACTGTTTATAGATTTCTTGCTGATGGCGATTCTGACTGGTGTGAGCTGATACCAATTTGTGGTTGAATCTGCATGTGTGTCATATTCCGTTGAAATTGGCCTGTAAGGCATGTCCGTTTTATTTTTCAAACTGTGATTACAGCTTAGTTCTTCAAAGTGTTTGCTTCAAGTATGTGTCACATTTTAAAATGTTTTGGCCATTACTTCCCTCAAGACATTTTGAGGGCAGGTTTCACTTACAGCCCTGCAGTACTTGTTCATATGAAGTGACCATTAGCACAGGCTTTACAGCTGCTTTTGCAGGTAACGGCCAGAGGGCGGCATCCTTTCTACGATCCCCACTCTGGTAACTAGGGAAACAGACCTCCCGGCCAGCGGTGTTCCTCGCTGATAAATTAGAGTGGAATGTGCCCGGGTAAACCCACAGAAGCTGATATCTCCTTCCTTTTGTTTGTTTTTTTAAATTTAATTTATAGTTTTTATTGGAGAAATATTCCATTGTGTACATGGACCACTTCTTCTTGGTTCCTTCCTCTGATGATGGACATTTTCATTGCTTCCAAGTGATGGCTATAGTAAATATTGCTGGAGTGCAGGATTGCCAGCCTGTGACTTTTTGATTCTCATTGTCTCAGGAGATAGGCCCAGCAGTGGGTGTGATTGATGGACTGGTAGCTCAATGTTTCCCTTTTCAAAGCACCTCCATTGTGTTTTCATTAGTGGCTCTTACCACATGGCCCTTAGAACCGAGGGTACGCATTTCTCCACAATCCCTTCAGCATTTATTGTTTGCACCGTTTTCGCTAATGGCCATTCTGACTGCTGTGAGCTGATAGGTTTTTCTAATTTGGGTTTGCATGTCTTTAAAAATTCCTAAAATTCAACATTTTCCCACGCCTTTTCCTTTCTGTGAAAAAAAAACAGAAAAAAGTATGAGTACCATATACGTCTTGAATTTGTCTTCTTGGAAGGTTGCCCTCTTTTGAATTTATTACTCGATTTTCGACCCCAGGCCTTTTTTGGAGGGCAGGTGTCATTTACAGAACTGCAACGTTGGTGAATATTTAGGGACCTTTAGCAATGGGTTTAAAGCTGCTGTTAAGGGAAACGGCCACAAGGAGGCAGCATTTCTCCGTTGTCAAATCTGGGTACTAGGGCAGCAGAGTCTTTCTGGAAGTCGTGTTCCTAGGTTGTAAATTAGAATGGAATGTGCCGGGAAAAAGCCCTTCATGGTTATGGCTCATTACTTCTTATGCGTATTTTTAACTCTTTTTTATTTTTTATCACAGCAAATTTGATTACAACGTTTTGTTTATTCTAGGTGTGCAAGATGTGGTTCTTTCACAAATATACATGTATCTATTATTCGTCGGATCCTTTTTCCATGTAGATTATGAGAGAATATTGAGTAGTCCTCTCTTGGTATTCCGTAGGTATTTGGTGATTATATATTTCACATGTGTTTGTATATCTCTGTTAACCCCAATGTCGTAATGTATCTACTCCTCACACCTTTCCATTTGGTGAACCATAAGTTTAATGAACCTGTGATTGCCCTTCTCTGTGGAAATATCTTCATTGGTATCGAATTTTAGGTAACATCTATAAGTGATATGATAGGACCTGTGTCTTTCGCTTTCTCACTTACCACAAGTTGCGTGATTACTTCTAGACTCACCTATGGTGCTGCAAATGGCATTGTTTCATTCTTTCGCTAACTAATATTCCATCTCGACATGTAGCAGTTCTTCCTGGTCCACCCATCTGTTGGTGGACTTTTTGGTTACTTCCATATCTTGGCTATTGTAATACTGTGCAGTGCACATTTGTCTGCCTGTGTCTTTCCAATTCTGTCTTCCTAGGTTATAGGTCCAGGAATGGGCCGGCTGGATCATACGGGAGCTCAATGTTTACCTTTTAAAGGCCCCTCCATTCTGTTCTCATTAGTGGCTCTTTCCAGGTTATGTCCCTCTTAAAGTTCACGGTATGCATTTCTCCACAACACCTTCAGCATTTACTGTTTATAGATTTCTTGCTGATGGCGATTCTGACTGGTGTGAGCTGATACCAATTTGTGGTTGAATCTGCATGTGTGTCATATTCCGTTGAAATTGGCCTGTAAGGCATGTCCGTTTTATTTTTCAAACTGTGATTACAGCTTAGTTCTTCAAAGTGTTTGCTTCAAGTATGTGTCACATTTTAAAATGTTTTGGCCATTACTTCCCTCAAGACATTTTGAGGGCAGGTTTCACTTACAGCCCTGCAGTACTTGTTCATATGAAGTGACCATTAGCACAGGCTTTACAGCTGCTTTTGCAGGTAACGGCCAGAGGGCGGCATCCTTTCTACGATCCCCACTCTGGTAACTAGGGAAACAGACCTCCCGGCCAGCGGTGTTCCTCGCTGATAAATTAGAGTGGAATGTGCCCGGGTAAACCCACAGAAGCTGATATCTCCTTCCTTTTGTTTGTTTTTTTAAATTTAATTTATAGTTTTTATTGGAGAAATATTCCATTGTGTACATGGACCACTTCTTCTTGGTTCCTTCCTCTGATGATGGACATTTTCATTGCTTCCAAGTGATGGCTATAGTAAATATTGCTGGAGTGCAGGATTGCCAGCCTGTGACTTTTTGATTCTCATTGTCTCAGGAGATAGGCCCAGCAGTGGGTGTGATTGATGGACTGGTAGCTCAATGTTTCCCTTTTCAAAGCACCTCCATTGTGTTTTCATTAGTGGCTCTTACCACATGGCCCTTAGAACCGAGGGTACGCATTTCTCCACAATCCCTTCAGCATTTATTGTTTGCACCGTTTTCGCTAATGGCCATTCTGACTGCTGTGAGCTGATAGGTTTTTCTAATTTGGGTTTGCATGTCTTTAAAAATTCCTAAAATTCAACATTTTCCCACGCCTTTTCCTTTCTGTGAAAAAAAAACAGAAAAAAGTATGAGTACCATATACGTCTTGAATTTGTCTTCTTGGAAGGTTGCCCTCTTTTGAATTTATTACTCGATTTTCGACCCCAGGCCTTTTTTGGAGGGCAGGTGTCATTTACAGAACTGCAACGTTGGTGAATATTTAGGGACCTTTAGCAATGGGTTTAAAGCTGCTGTTAAGGGAAACGGCCACAAGGAGGCAGCATTTCTCCGTTGTCAAATCTGGGTACTAGGGCAGCAGAGTCTTTCTGGAAGTCGTGTTCCTAGGTTGTAAATTAGAATGGAATGTGCCGGGAAAAAGCCCTTCATGGTTATGGCTCATTACTTCTTATGCGTATTTTTAACTCTTTTTTATTTTTTATCACAGCAAATTTGATTACAACGTTTTGTTTATTCTAGGTGTGCAAGATGTGGTTCTTTCACAAATATACATGTATCTATTATTCGTCGGATCCTTTTTCCATGTAGATTATGAGAGAATATTGAGTAGTCCTCTCTTGGTATTCCGTAGGTATTTGGTGATTATATATTTCACATGTGTTTGTATATCTCTGTTAACCCCAATGTCGTAATGTATCTACTCCTCACACCTTTCCATTTGGTGAACCATAAGTTTAATGAACCTGTGATTGCCCTTCTCTGTGGAAATATCTTCATTGGTATCGAATTTTAGGTAACATCTATAAGTGATATGATAGGACCTGTGTCTTTCGCTTTCTCACTTACCACAAGTTGCGTGATTACTTCTAGACTCACCTATGGTGCTGCAAATGGCATTGTTTCATTCTTTCGCTAACTAATATTCCATCTCGACATGTAGCAGTTCTTCCTGGTCCACCCATCTGTTGGTGGACTTTTTGGTTACTTCCATATCTTGGCTATTGTAATACTGTGCAGTGCACATTTGTCTGCCTGTGTCTTTCCAATTCTGTCTTCCTAGGTTATAGGTCCAGGAATGGGCCGGCTGGATCATACGGGAGCTCAATGTTTACCTTTTAAAGGCCCCTCCATTCTGTTCTCATTAGTGGCTCTTTCCAGGTTATGTCCCTCTTAAAGTTCACGGTATGCATTTCTCCACAACACCTTCAGCATTTACTGTTTATAGATTTCTTGCTGATGGCGATTCTGACTGGTGTGAGCTGATACCAATTTGTGGTTGAATCTGCATGTGTGTCATATTCCGTTGAAATTGGCCTGTAAGGCATGTCCGTTTTATTTTTCAAACTGTGATTACAGCTTAGTTCTTCAAAGTGTTTGCTTCAAGTATGTGTCACATTTTAAAATGTTTTGGCCATTACTTCCCTCAAGACATTTTGAGGGCAGGTTTCACTTACAGCCCTGCAGTACTTGTTCATATGAAGTGACCATTAGCACAGGCTTTACAGCTGCTTTTGCAGGTAACGGCCAGAGGGCGGCATCCTTTCTACGATCCCCACTCTGGTAACTAGGGAAACAGACCTCCCGGCCAGCGGTGTTCCTCGCTGATAAATTAGAGTGGAATGTGCCCGGGTAAACCCACAGAAGCTGATATCTCCTTCCTTTTGTTTGTTTTTTTAAATTTAATTTATAGTTTTTATTGGAGAAATATTCCATTGTGTACATGGACCACTTCTTCTTGGTTCCTTCCTCTGATGATGGACATTTTCATTGCTTCCAAGTGATGGCTATAGTAAATATTGCTGGAGTGCAGGATTGCCAGCCTGTGACTTTTTGATTCTCATTGTCTCAGGAGATAGGCCCAGCAGTGGGTGTGATTGATGGACTGGTAGCTCAATGTTTCCCTTTTCAAAGCACCTCCATTGTGTTTTCATTAGTGGCTCTTACCACATGGCCCTTAGAACCGAGGGTACGCATTTCTCCACAATCCCTTCAGCATTTATTGTTTGCACCGTTTTCGCTAATGGCCATTCTGACTGCTGTGAGCTGATAGGTTTTTCTAATTTGGGTTTGCATGTCTTTAAAAATTCCTAAAATTCAACATTTTCCCACGCCTTTTCCTTTCTGTGAAAAAAAAACAGAAAAAAGTATGAGTACCATATACGTCTTGAATTTGTCTTCTTGGAAGGTTGCCCTCTTTTGAATTTATTACTCGATTTTCGACCCCAGGCCTTTTTTGGAGGGCAGGTGTCATTTACAGAACTGCAACGTTGGTGAATATTTAGGGACCTTTAGCAATGGGTTTAAAGCTGCTGTTAAGGGAAACGGCCACAAGGAGGCAGCATTTCTCCGTTGTCAAATCTGGGTACTAGGGCAGCAGAGTCTTTCTGGAAGTCGTGTTCCTAGGTTGTAAATTAGAATGGAATGTGCTAGGAGAAACCCCCATTAGTGTATGTCTCATTACTTCTTTTTTTTTAAATTTTTTAATTGGGGTATAGATTAGAATATTATTTGTCCTAGGTTTACAATATCTGGTTCATTTGTACATTATATATGTCTATGCATGTACAGATCCTCTTCCCAGGTAAAATATTACAGAGTGTTCCGTAGACCTCCCTTGCTATAGGGTCGGTCTTTTTGATATACGTATATGATATGAATTTGTATCCATATAGTAACACTGATGTTAATTGATCCATTCCCCCCCACCTTTCCTTTTAGATGAGCATAGTTTGTTTTCTAAGTCTGTGAGTGTCTTTCTCTGTGGAAATAGGTTCATTTGTGTCAGTTATTAGATAACGCCTATAAGTGATATCATAGGATAGAGGTCTTTTGCTTTCCGACTTACCTCATGTCTTGTGATTATCTCCAGGCTCATCTGTGGTGCCTCAAAGAGCAGTGTTTCATTGTTTTCCATGGCTAAGATTCCATCGTGTACATGGACCACTACTTTTTATCCATTCACCTGTTGATGGACATTTTGGTAGCTTCACTGTCTTGGCTATTGTGAATAAGGCTGCAGTGCAGCTTTTGCAGCCTGTGTCTTCTCGATTCTGGTCTTCTCAGGTGACAGACCCAGTGGTTCACCTGCTGGATTGAATGGTCCCTCAATTTTTCCTTTTCAACGCAGCTCCTTTCTGTTCTCATTATTGGCTGTTACCCTTTCACATCTCACCAGCAAGTAGAGGGTACAGAGTTCTCTAAAACGCCTGCAGCCTTTATTGTTTGTAGACCTTTTGCTGATGGTCAGTCGACTGGGGAGAGTTGAAACCTTTTTGTAGATTAGATTGCATGAGTCTAATACTTCCTGAGGTTGAGCTTTTATCCATTTTCCTTTTCTTTAAAGAGAGTGAGTAAAACTTACCACCTCATACTATCTTCCTGAAAGATTTGCCTGTTTTGAATTTTTTTGTTCATTCCCCACCTCAGCACAATTTTGGAGGGCAGGTGTCCTTTACTGCCCCAAGTCCTTGTGAATGTTCAGTGACCATTAGCTGTGGGTTTAAAGCCGCTCTTGTGGGAAACGGCCGCAAGGCGGCAGCATTTCTCCTTTACCAAATCTGGTTACTAGGGCAACAGAGCCTTAATGGAAGTCGTGTTGTAGGTTGTAAATTAGAATGGAATGTGCCGGGAAAAAGCCCTTCATGGTTATGGCTCATTACTTCTTATGCGTATTTTTAACTCTTTTTTATTTTTTATCACAGCAAATTTGATTACAACGTTTTGTTTATTCTAGGTGTGCAAGATGTGGTTCTTTCACAAATATACATGTATCTATTATTCGTCGGATCCTTTTTCCATGTAGATTATGAGAGAATATTGAGTAGTCCTCTCTTGGTATTCCGTAGGTATTTGGTGATTATATATTTCACATGTGTTTGTATATCTCTGTTAACCCCAATGTCGTAATGTATCTACTCCTCACACCTTTCCATTTGGTGAACCATAAGTTTAATGAACCTGTGATTGCCCTTCTCTGTGGAAATATCTTCATTGGTATCGAATTTTAGGTAACATCTATAAGTGATATGATAGGACCTGTGTCTTTCGCTTTCTCACTTACCACAAGTTGCGTGATTACTTCTAGACTCACCTATGGTGCTGCAAATGGCATTGTTTCATTCTTTCGCTAACTAATATTCCATCTCGACATGTAGCAGTTCTTCCTGGTCCACCCATCTGTTGGTGGACTTTTTGGTTACTTCCATATCTTGGCTATTGTAATACTGTGCAGTGCACATTTGTCTGCCTGTGTCTTTCCAATTCTGTCTTCCTAGGTTATAGGTCCAGGAATGGGCCGGCTGGATCATACGGGAGCTCAATGTTTACCTTTTAAAGGCCCCTCCATTCTGTTCTCATTAGTGGCTCTTTCCAGGTTATGTCCCTCTTAAAGTTCACGGTATGCATTTCTCCACAACACCTTCAGCATTTACTGTTTATAGATTTCTTGCTGATGGCGATTCTGACTGGTGTGAGCTGATACCAATTTGTGGTTGAATTTGCATGTGTGTCATATTCCGTTGAAATTGGCCTGTAAGGCATGTCCGTTTTATTTTTCAAACTGTGATTACAGCTTAGTTCTTCAAAGTGTTTGCTTCAAGTATGTGTCACATTTTAAAATGTTTTGGCCATTACTTCCCTCAAGACATTTTGAGGGCAGGTTTCACTTACAGCCCTGCAGTACTTGTTCATATGAAGTGACCATTAGCACAGGCTTTACAGCTGCTTTTGCAGGTAACGGCCAGAGGGCGGCATCCTTTCTACGATCCCCACTCTGGTAACTAGGGAAACAGACCTCCCGGCCAGCGGTGTTCCTCGCTGATAAATTAGAGTGGAATGTGCCCGGGTAAACCCACAGAAGCTGATATCTCCTTCCTTTTGTTTGTTTTTTTAAATTTAATTTATAGTTTTTATTGGAGAAATATTCCATTGTGTACATGGACCACTTCTTCTTGGTTCCTTCCTCTGATGATGGACATTTTCATTGCTTCCAAGTGATGGCTATAGTAAATATTGCTGGAGTGCAGGATTGCCAGCCTGTGACTTTTTGATTCTCATTGTCTCAGGAGATAGGCCCAGCAGTGGGTGTGATTGATGGACTGGTAGCTCAATGTTTCCCTTTTCAAAGCACCTCCATTGTGTTTTCATTAGTGGCTCTTACCACATGGCCCTTAGAACCGAGGGTACGCATTTCTCCACAATCCCTTCAGCATTTATTGTTTGCACCGTTTTCGCTAATGGCCATTCTGACTGCTGTGAGCTGATAGGTTTTTCTAATTTGGGTTTGCGTGTCTTTAAAAATTCCTAAAATTCAACATTTTCCCACGCCTTTTCCTTTCTGTGAAAAAAAAAACAGAAAAAAGTATGAGTACCATATACGTCTTGAATTTGTCTTCTTGGAAGGTTGCCCTCTTTTGAATTTATTACTCGATTTTCGACCCCAGGCCTTTTTTGGAGGGCAGGTGTCATTTACAGAACTGCAACGTTGGTGAATATTTAGGGACCTTTAGCAATGGGTTTAAAGCTGCTGTTAAGGGAAACGGCCACAAGGAGGCAACATTTCTCCGTTGTCAAATCTGGGTACTAGGGCAGCAGAGTCTTTCTGGAAGTCGTGTTCCTAGGTTGTAAATTAGAATGGAATGTGCTAGGAGAAACCCCCATTAGTGTGTCTCATTACTTCTTTTTTTTTAAATTTTTTAATTGGGGTATAGATTAGAATATTATTTGTCCTAGGTTTACAATATCTGGTTCATTTGTACATTATATATGTCTATGCATGTACAGATCCTCTTCCCAGGTAAAATATTACAGAGTGTTCCGTAGACCTCCCTTGCTATAGGGTCGGTCTTTTTGATATACGTATATGATATGAATTTGTATCCATATAGTAACACTGATGTTAATTGATCCATTCCCCCCCACCTTTCCTTTTAGATGAGCATAGTTTGTTTTCTAAGTCTGTGAGTGTCTTTCTCTGTGGAAATAGGTTCATTTGTGTCAGTTATTAGATAACGCCTATAAGTGATATCATAGGATAGAGGTCTTTTGCTTTCCGACTTACCTCATGTCTTGTGATTATCTCCAGGCTCATCTGTGGTGCCTCAAAGAGCAGTGTTTCATTGTTTTCCATGGCTAAGATTCCATCGTGTACATGGACCACTACTTTTTATCCATTCACCTGTTGATGGACATTTTGGTAGCTTCACTGTCTTGGCTATTGTGAATAAGGCTGCAGTGCAGCTTTTGCAGCCTGTGTCTTCTCGATTCTGGTCTTCTCAGGTGACAGACCCAGTGGTTCACCTGCTGGATTGAATGGTACCTCAATTTTTCCTTTTCAACGCAGCTCCTTTCTGTTCTCATTATTGGCTGTTACCCTTTCACATCTCACCAGCAAGTAGAGGGTACAGAGTTCTCTAAAACGCCTGCAGCCTTTATTGTTTGTAGACCTTTTGCTGATGGTCAGTCGACTGGGGAGAGTTGAAACCTTTTTGTAGATTAGATTGCATGAGTCTAATACTTCCTGAGGTTGAGCTTTTATCCATTTTCCTTTTCTTTAAAGAGAGTGAGTAAAACTTACCACCTCATACTATCTTCCTGAAAGATTTGCCTGTTTTGAATTTTTTTGTTCATTCCCCACCTCAGCACAATTTTGGAGGGCAGGTGTCCTTTACTGCCCCAAGTCCTTGTGAATGTTCAGTGACCATTAGCTGTGGGTTTAAAGCCGCTCTTGTGGGAAACGGCCGCAAGGCGGCAGCATTTCTCCTTTACCAAATCTGGTTACTAGGGCAACAGAGCCTTAATGGAAGTCGTGTTGTAGGTTGTAAATTAGAATGGAATGTGCCGGGAAAAAGCCCTTCATGGTTATGGCTCATTACTTCTTATGCGTATTTTTAACTCTTTTTTATTTTTTATCACAGCAAATTTGATTACAACGTTTTGTTTATTCTAGGTGTGCAAGATGTGGTTCTTTCACAAATATACATGTATCTATTATTCGTCGGATCCTTTTTCCATGTAGATTATGAGAGAATATTGAGTAGTCCTCTCTTGGTATTCCGTAGGTATTTGGTGATTATATATTTCACATGTGTTTGTATATCTCTGTTAACCCCAATGTCGTAATGTATCTACTCCTCACACCTTTCCATTTGGTGAACCATAAGTTTAATGAACCTGTGATTGCCCTTCTCTGTGGAAATATCTTCATTGGTATCGAATTTTAGGTAACATCTATAAGTGATATGATAGGACCTGTGTCTTTCGCTTTCTCACTTACCACAAGTTGCGTGATTACTTCTAGACTCACCTATGGTGCTGCAAATGGCATTGTTTCATTCTTTCGCTAACTAATATTCCATCTCGACATGTAGCAGTTCTTCCTGGTCCACCCATCTGTTGGTGGACTTTTTGGTTACTTCCATATCTTGGCTATTGTAATACTGTGCAGTGCACATTTGTCTGCCTGTGTCTTTCCAATTCTGTCTTCCTAGGTTATAGGTCCAGGAATGGGCCGGCTGGATCATACGGGAGCTCAATGTTTACCTTTTAAAGGCCCCTCCATTCTGTTCTCATTAGTGGCTCTTTCCAGGTTATGTCCCTCTTAAAGTTCACGGTATGCATTTCTCCACAACACCTTCAGCATTTACTGTTTATAGATTTCTTGCTGATGGCGATTCTGACTGGTGTGAGCTGATACCAATTTGTGGTTGAATTTGCATGTGTGTCATATTCCGTTGAAATTGGCCTGTAAGGCATGTCCGTTTTATTTTTCAAACTGTGATTACAGCTTAGTTCTTCAAAGTGTTTGCTTCAAGTATGTGTCACATTTTAAAATGTTTTGGCCATTACTTCCCTCAAGACATTTTGAGGGCAGGTTTCACTTACAGCCCTGCAGTACTTGTTCATATGAAGTGACCATTAGCACAGGCTTTACAGCTGCTTTTGCAGGTAACGGCCAGAGGGCGGCATCCTTTCTACGATCCCCACTCTGGTAACTAGGGAAACAGACCTCCCGGCCAGCGGTGTTCCTCGCTGATAAATTAGAGTGGAATGTGCCCGGGTAAACCCACAGAAGCTGATATCTCCTTCCTTTTGTTTGTTTTTTTAAATTTAATTTATAGTTTTTATTGGAGAAATATTCCATTGTGTACATGGACCACTTCTTCTTGGTTCCTTCCTCTGATGATGGACATTTTCATTGCTTCCAAGTGATGGCTATAGTAAATATTGCTGGAGTGCAGGATTGCCAGCCTGTGACTTTTTGATTCTCATTGTCTCAGGAGATAGGCCCAGCAGTGGGTGTGATTGATGGACTGGTAGCTCAATGTTTCCCTTTTCAAAGCACCTCCATTGTGTTTTCATTAGTGGCTCTTACCACATGGCCCTTAGAACCGAGGGTACGCATTTCTCCACAATCCCTTCAGCATTTATTGTTTGCACCGTTTTCGCTAATGGCCATTCTGACTGCTGTGAGCTGATAGGTTTTTCTAATTTGGGTTTGCGTGTCTTTAAAAATTCCTAAAATTCAACATTTTCCCACGCCTTTTCCTTTCTGTGAAAAAAAAACAGAAAAAAGTATGAGTACCATATACGTCTTGAATTTGTCTTCTTGGAAGGTTTCCCTCTTTTGAATTTATTACTCGATTTTCGACCCCAGGCCTTTTTTGGAGGGCAGGTGTCATTTACAGAACTGCAACGTTGGTGAATATTTAGGGACCTTTAGCAATGGGTTTAAAGCTGCTGTTAAGGGAAACGGCCACAAGGAGGCAGCATTTCTCCGTTGTCAAATCTGGGTACTAGGGCAGCAGAGTCTTTCTGGAAGTCGTGTTCCTAGGTTGTAAATTAGAATGGAATGTGCTAGGAGAAACCCCCATTAGTGTATGTCTCATTACTTCTTTTTTTTAAAATTTTTTAATTGGGGTATAGATTAGAATATTATTTGTCCTAGGTTTAGAATATCTGGTTCATTTGTACATTATATATGTCTATGCATGTACAGATCCTCTTCCCAGGTAAAATATTACAGTGTTCCGTAGACCTCCCTTGCTATATGGTCGGTCTTTTTGATATACGTATATGATATGAATTTGTATCCATATAGTAACACTGATGTTAATTGATCCATTCCCCCCACCTTTCCTTTTAGATGAGCATAGTTTGTTTTCTAAGTCTGTGAGTGTCTTTCTCTGTGGAAATAGGTTCATTTGTGTCAGTTATTAGATAACGCCTATAAGTGATATCATAGGATAGAGGTCTTTTGCTTTCCGACTTACCTCATGTCTTGTGATTATCTCCAGGCTCATCTGTGGTGCCTCAAAGAGCAGTGTTTCATTGTTTTCCATGGCTAAGATTCCATCGTGTACATGGACCACTACTTTTTATCCATTCACCTGTTGATGGACATTTTGGTAGCTTCACTGTCTTGGCTATTGTGAATAAGGCTGCAGTGCAGCTTTTGCAGCCTGTGTCTTCTCGATTCTGGTCTTCTCAGGTGACAGACCCAGTGGTTCACCTGCTGGATTGAATGGTACCTCAATTTTTCCTTTTCAACGCAGCTCCTTTCTGTTCTCATTATTGGCTGTTACCCTTTCATATCTCACCAGCAAGTAGAGGGTACAGAGTTCTCTAAAACGCCTGCAGCCTTTATTGTTTGTAGACCTTTTGCTGATGGTCAGTCGACTGGGGAGAGTTGAAACCTTTTTGTAGATTAGATTGCATGAGTCTAATACTTCCTGAGGTTGAGCTTTTATCCATTTTCCTTTTCTTTAAAGAGAGTGAGTAAAACTTACCACCTCATACTATCTTCCTGAAAGATTTGCCTATTTTGAATTTTTTTGTTCGTTCCCCACCTCAGCACAATTTTGGAGGGCAGGTGTCCTTTACTGCCCCAAGTCCTTGTGAATGTTCAGTGACCATTAGCTGTGGGTTTAAAGCCGCTCTTGTGGGAAACGGCCGCAAGGCGGCAGCATTTCTCCTTTACCAAATCTGGTTACTAGGGCAACAGAGCCTTAATGGAAGTCGTGTTGTAGGTTGTAAATTAGAATGGAATGTGCCGGGAAAAAGCCCTTTATGTTTATGGCTCATTACTTCTTATGCGTATTTTTAACTCTTTTTTATTTTTTATCACAGCAAATTTGATTACAACGTTTTGTTTATTCTAGGTGTGCAAGATGTGGTTCTTTCACAAATATACATATATCTATTATTCGTCGGATCCTATTTCCATGTAGATTATGAGAGAATATTGGGTTGTCCTCTCTTGGTATTCCGTAGGTATTTGGTGATTATATATTTCACATGTGTTTGTATATCTCTGTTAACCCCAATGTCGGAATGTATCTACTCCTCACACCTTTCCATTTGGTGAACCATAAGTTTAATGAACCTGTGATTGCCCTTCTCTGTGGAAATATTTTCACTGGTATCGAATTTTAGGTAACACCTATAAGTGATATGATAGGACCTGTGTCTTTCGCTTTCTCACTTACCACAAGTTGCGTGATTACTTCTAGACTCACCTATGGTGCTGCAAATGGCATTGTTTCATTCTTTCGCTAACTAATATTCCATCTCGACATGTAGCAGTTCTTCCTGGTCCACCCATCTGTTGGTGGACTTTTTGGTTACTTCCATATCTTGGCTATTGTAATACTGTGCAGTGCACATTTGTCTGCCTGTGTCTTTCCAATTCTGTCTTCCTAGGTTATAGGTCCAGGAATGGGCCGGCTGGATCATACGGGAGCTCAATGTTTACCTTTTAAAGGCCCCTCCATTCTGTTCTCATTAGTGGCTCTTTCCAGGTTATGTCCCTCTTAAAGTTCACGGTATGCATTTCTCCACAACACCTTCAGCATTTACTGTTTATAGATTTCTTGCTGATGGCGATTCTGACTGGTGTGAGCTGATACCAATTTGTGGTTGAATTTGCATGTGTGTCATATTCCGTTGAAATTGGCCTGTAAGGCATGTCCGTTTTACTTTTCAAACTGTGATTACAGCTTAGTTCTTCAAAGTGTTTGCTTCAAGTATGTGTCACATTTTAAAATGTTTTGGCCATTACTTCCCTCAAGACATTTTGAGGGCAGGTTTCACTTACAGCCCTGCAGTACATGTTCATATGAAGTGACCATTAGCACAGGCTTTACAGCTGTTTTTGCAGGTAACGGCCAGAGGGCGGCATCCTTTCTACGTTCCCCACTCTGGTAACTAGGGAAACAGACCTCCCGGCCAGCGGTGTTCCTCGCTGATAAATTTGAGTGGAATGTGCCCGGGTAAACCCACAGAAGCTGATATCTCCTTCCTTTTTTTGTTTTTTAAATTTAATTTATAGTTTTTATTGGAGAAATATTCCATTGTGTACATAGACCACTTCTTCTTGGTTCCTTCCTCTGATGATGGACATTTTCATTGCTTCCAAGTGATGGCTATAGTAAATATTGCTGGAGTGCAGGATTGCCAGCCTGTGACTTTTTGATTCTCATTGTCTCAGGAGATAGGCCCAGCAGTGGGTGTGATTGATGGACTGGTAGCTCAATGTTTCCCTTTTCAAAGCACCTCCATTGTGTTTTCATTAGTGGCTCTTACCACATGGCCCTTAGAACCGAGGGTACGCATTTCTCCACAATCCCTTCAGCATTTATTCTTTGCACCGTTTTCGCTAATGGCCATTCTGACTGCTGTGAGCTGATAGGTTTTTCTAATTTGGGTTTGCATGTCTTTAGAAATTCCTAAAATTCAACATTTTCCCACGCCTTTTCCTTTCTGTGAAAAAAAAACAGAAAAAATATGAGTACCATATAGGTCTTGAATTTGTCTTCTTGGAAGGTTGCCCTCTTTTGAATTTATTACTCGATTTTCGACCCCAGGCCTTTTTTGGAGGGCAGGTGTCATTTACAGAACTGCAACGTTGGTGAATATTTAGGGACCTTTAGCAATGGGTTTAAAGCTGCTGTTAAGGGAAACGGCCACAAGGAGGCAGCATTTCTCCGTTGTCAAATCTGGGTACTAGGGCAGCAGAGTCTTTCTGGAAGTCGTGTTCCTAGACTGTAAATTAGAATGGAATGTGCTAGGAGAAACCCCCATTAGTGTATGTCTCATTACTTCTTTTTTTTTTAAATTTTTTAATTGGGGTATATATTAGAATATTATTTGTCCTAGGTTTAGAATATCTGGTTCATTTGTACATTATATATGTCTATGCATGTACAGATCCTCTTCCCAGGTAAAATATTACAGTGTTCCGTAGACCTCCCTTGCTATATGGTCGGTCTTTTTGATATACGTATATGATATGAATTTGTATCCATATAGTAACACTGATGTTAATTGATCCATTCCCCCCACCTTTCCTTTTAGATGAGCATAGTTTGTTTTCTAAGTCTGTGAGTGCCTTTCTCTGTGGAAATAGGTTCATTTGTGTCAGTTACTAGATAACGCCTATAAGTGATATCATAGGATAGAGGTCTTTTGCTTTCCGACTTACCTCATGTCTTGTGATTATCTCCAGGCTCATCTGTGGTGCCTCAAAGAGCAGTGTTTCATTGTTTTCCATGGCTAAGATTCCATCGTGTACATGGACCACTACTTTTTATCCATTCACCTGTTGATGGACATTTTGGTAGCTTCACTGTCTTGGCTATTGTGAATAAGGCTGCAGTGCAGCTTTTGCAGCCTGTGTCTTCTCGATTCTGGTCTTCTCAGGTGACAGACCCAGTGGTTCACCTGCTGGATTGAATGGTACCTCAATTTTTCCTTTTCAACGCAGCTCCTTTCTGTTCTCATTATTGGCTGTTACCCTTTCACATCTCACCAGCAAGTAGAGGGTACAGAGTTCTCTAAAACGCCTGCAGCCTTTATTGTTTGTAGACCTTTTGCTGATGGTCAGTCGACTGGGGAGAGTTGAAACCTTTTTGTAGATTAGATTGCATGAGTCTAATACTTCCTGAGGTTGAGCTTTTATCCATTTTCCTTTTCTTTAAAGAGAGTGAGTAAAACTTACCACCTCATACTATCTTCCTGAAAGATTTGCCTGTTTTGAATTTTTTTGTTCATTCCCCACCTCAGCACAATTTTGGAGGGCAGGTGTCCTTTACTGCCCCAAGTCCTTGTGAATGTTCAGTGACCATTAGCTGTGGGTTTAAAGCCGCTCTTGTGGGAAACGGCCGCAAGGCGGCAGCATTTCTCCTTTACCAAATCTGGTTACTAGGGCAACAGAGCCTTAATGGAAGTCGTGTTGTAGGTTGTAAATTAGAATGGAATGTGCCGGGAAAAAGCCCTTTATGTTTATGGCTCATTACTTCTTATGCGTATTTTTAACTCTTTTTTATTTTTTATCACAGCAAATTTGATTACAACGTTTTGTTTATTCTAGGTGTGCAAGATGTGGTTCTTTCACAAATATACATATATCTATTATTCGTCGGATCCTATTTCCATGTAGATTATGAGAGAATATTGGGTTGTCCTCTCTTGGCATTCCGTAGGTATTTGGTGATTATATATTTCACATGTGTTTGTATATCTCTGTTAACCCCAATGTCGGAATGTATCTACTCCTCACACCTTTCCATTTGGTGAACCATAAGTTTAATGAACCTGTGATTGCCCTTCTCTGTGGAAATATCTTCACTGGTATCGAATTTTAGGTAACACCTATAAGTGATATGATAGGACCTGTGTCTTTCGCTTTCTCACTTACCACAAGTTGCGTGATTACTTCTAGACTCACCTATGGTGCTGCAAATGGCATTGTTTCATTCTTTCGCTAACTAATATTCCATCTCGACATGTAGCAGTTCTTCCTGGTCCACCCATCTGTTGGTGGACTTTTTGGTTACTTCCATATCTTGGCTATTGTAATACTGTGCAGTGCACATTTGCCTGCCTGTGTCTTTCCAATTCTGTCTTCCTAGGTTATAGGTCCAGGAATGGGCCGGCTGGATCATACGGGAGCTCAATGTTTACCTTTTAAAGGCCCCTCCATTCTGTTCTCATTAGTGGCTCTTTCCAGGTTATGTCCCACTTAAAGTTCACGGTATGCATTTCTCCACAACACCTTCAGCATTTACTGTTTATAGATTTCTTGCTGATGGCGATTCTGACTGGTGTGAGCTGATACCAATTTGTGGTTGAATTTGCATGTGTGTCATATTCCGTTGAAATTGGCCTGTAAGGCATGTCCGTTTTATTTTTCAAACTGTGATTACAGCGTAGTTCTTCAAAGTGTTTGCTTCAAGTATGTGTCACATTTTAAAATGTTTTGGCCATTACTTCCCTCAAGACATTTTGAGGGCAGGTTTCACTTACAGCCCTGCAGTACATGTTCATATGAAGTGACCATTAGCACAGGCTTTACAGCTGTTTTTGCAGGTAACGGCCAGAGGGCGGCATCCTTTCTACGTTCCCCACTCTGGTAACTAGGGAAACAGACCTCCCGGCCAGCGGTGTTCCTCGCTGATAAATTAGAGTGGAATGTGCCCGGGTAAACCCACAGAAGCTGATATCTCCTTCCTTTTGTTTGTTTTTTAAATTTAATTTATAGTTTTTATTGGAGAAATATTCCATTGTGTACATGGACCACTTCTTCTTGGTTCCTTCCTCTGATGATAGACATTTTCTTTGCTTCCAAGTGATGGCTATAGTAAATATTGCTGGAGTGCAGGATTGCCAGCCTGTGACTTTTTGATTCTCATTGTCTCAGGAGATAGGCCCAGCAGTGGGTGTGATTGATGGACTGGTAGCTCAATGTTTCCCTTTTCAAAGCACCTCCATTGTGTTTTCATTAGTGGCTCTTACCACATGGCCCTTAGAACCGAGGGTACGCATTTCTCCACAATCCCTTCAGCATTTATTGTTTGCACCGTTTTCGCTAATGGCCATTCTGACTGCTGTGAGCTGATAGGTTTTTCTAATTTGGGTTTGCATGTCTTTAAAAATTCCTAAAATTCAACATTTTTCCACGCCTTTTCCTTTCTGTGAAAAAAAAACAGAAAAAAGTATGAGTACCATATACGTCTTGAAATTGTCTTCTTGGAAGGTTGCCCTCTTTTGAATTTATTACTCGATTTTCGACCCCAGGCCTTTTTTGGAGGGCAGGTGTCATTTACAGAACTGCAACGTTGGTGAATATTTAGGGACCTTTAGCAATGGGTTTAAAGCTGCTGTTAAGGGAAACGGCCACAAGGAGGCAGCATTTCTCCGTTGTCAAATCTGGGTACTAGGGCAGCAGAGTCTTTCTGGAAGTCGTGTTCCTAGGTTGTAAATTAGAATGGAATGTGCTAGGAGAAACCCCCATTAGTGTATGTCTCATTACTTCTTTTTTTTTTAATTTTTTAATTGGGGTATAGATTAGAATATTATTTGTCCTAGGTTTACAATATCTGGTTCATTTGTACATTATATATGTCTATGCATGTACAGATCCTCTTCCCAGGTAAAATATTACAGAGTGTTCCGTAGACCTCCCTTGCTATAGGGTCGGTCTTTTTGATATACGTATATGATATGAATTTGTATCCATATAGTAACACTGATGTTAATTGATCCATTCCCCCCCACCTTTCCTTTTAGATGAGCATAGTTTGTTTTCTAAGTCTGTGAGTGTCTTTCTCTGTGGAAATAGGTTCATTTGTGTCAGTTATTAGATAACGCCTATAAGTGATATCATAGGATAGAGGTCTTTTGCTTTCCGACTTACCTCATGTCTTGTGATTATCTCCAGGCTCATCTGTGGTGCCTCAAAGAGCAGTGTTTCATTGTTTTCCATGGCTGAGATTCCATCGTGTACATGGACCACTACTTTTTATCCATTCACCTGTTGATGGACATTTTGGTAGCTTCACTGTCTTGGCTATTGTGAATGAGGGTGCAGTGCAGCTTTTGCAGCCTGTGTCTTCTCGATTCTGGTCTTCTCAGGTGACAGACCCAGTGGTTCACCTGCTGGATTGAATGGTACCTCAATTTTTCCTTTTCAACGCAGCTCCTTTCTGTTCTCATTATTGGCTGTTACCCTTTCACATCTCACCAGCAAGTAGAGGGTACAGAGTTCTCTAAAACGCCTGCAGCCTTTATTGTTTGTAGACCTTTTGCTGATGGTCAGTCGACTGGGGAGAGTTGAAACCTTTTTGTAGATTAGATTGCATGAGTCTAATACTTCCTGAGGTTGAGCTTTTATCCATTTTCCTTTTCTTTAAAGAGAGTGAGTAAAACTTACCACCTCATACTATCTTCCTGAAAGATTTGCCTGTTTTGAATTTTTTTGTTCATTCCCCACCTCAGCACAATTTCGGAGGGCAGGTGTCCTTTACTGCCCCAAGTCCTTGTGAATGTTCAGTGACCATTAGCTGTGGGTTTAAAGCCGCTCTTGTGGGAAACGGCCGCAAGGTGGCAGCATTTCTCCTTTACCAAATCTGGTTACTAGGGCAACAGAGCCTTAATGGAAGTCGTGTTGTAGGTTGTAAATTAGAATGGAATGTGCCGGGAAAAAGCCCTTTATGTTTATGGCTCATTACTTCTTATGCGTATTTTTAACTCTTTTTTATTTTTTATCACAGCAAATTTGATTACAACGTTTTGTTTATTCTAGGTGTGCAAGATGTGGTTCTTTCACAAATATACATATATCTATTATTCGTCGGATCCTATTTCCATGTAGATTATGAGAGAATATTGGGTTGTCCTCTCTTGGCATTCCGTAGGTATTTGGTGATTATATATTTCACATGTGTTTGTATATCTCTGTTAACCCCAATGTCGGAATGTATCTACTCCTCACACCTTTCCATTTGGTGAACCATAAGTTTAATGAACCTGTGATTGCCCTTCTCTGTGGAAATATCTTCACTGGTATCGAATTTTAGGTAACACCTATAAGTGATATGATAGGACCTGTGTCTTTCGCTTTCTCACTTACCACAAGTTGCTTGATTACTTCTAGACTCACCTATGGTGCTGCAAATGGCATTGTTTCATTCTTTCGCTAACTAATATTCCATCTCGACATGTAGCAGTTCTTCCTGGTCCACCCATCTGTTGGTGGACTTTTTGGTTACTTCCATATCTTGGCTATTGTAATACTGTGCAGTGCACATTTGCCTGCCTGTGTCTTTCCAATTCTGTCTTCCTAGGTTATAGGTCCAGGAATGGGCCGGCTGGATCATACGGGAGCTCAATGTTTACCTTTTAAAGGCCCCTCCATTCTGTTCTCATTAGTGGCTCTTTCCAGGTTATGTCCCACTTAAAGTTCACGGTATGCATTTCTCCACAACACCTTCAGCATTTACTGTTTATAGATTTCTTGCTGATGGCGATTCTGACTGGTGTGAGCTGATACCAATTTGTGGTTGAATTTGCATGTGTGTCATATTCCGTTGAAATTGGCCTGTAAGGCATGTCCGTTTTATTTTTCAAACTGTGATTACAGCTTAGTTCTTCAAAGTGTTTGCTTCAAGTATGTGTCACATTTTAAAATGTTTTGGCCATTACTTCCCTCAAGACATTTTGAGGGCAGGTTTCACTTACAGCCCTGCAGTACATGTTCATATGAAGTGACCATTAGCACAGGCTTTACAGCTGTTTTTGCAGGTAACGGCCAGAGGGCGGCATCCTTTCTACGTTCCCCACTCTGGTAACTAGGGAAACAGACCTCCCGGCCAGCGGTGTTCCTCGCTGATAAATTAGAGTGGAATGTGCCCGGGTAAACCCACAGAAGCTGATATCTCCTTCCTTTTGTTTGTTTTTTAAATTTAATTTATAGTTTTTATTGGAGAAATATTCCATTGTGTACATGGACCACTTCTTCTTGGTTCCTTCCTCTGATGATGGACATTTTCTTTGCTTCCAAGTGATGGCTATAGTAAATATTGCTGGAGTGCAGGATTGCCAGCCTGTGACTTTTTGATTCTCATTGTCTCAGGAGATAGGCCCAGCAGTGGGTGTGATTGATGGACTGGTAGCTCAATGTTTCCCTTTTCAAAGCACCTCCATTGTGTTTTCATTAGTGGCTCTTACCACATGGCCCTTAGAACCGAGGGTACGCATTTCTCCACAATCCCTTCAGCATTTATTGTTTGCACCGTTTTCGCTAATGGCCATTCTGACTGCTGTGAGCTGATAGGTTTTTCTAATTTGGGTTTGCATGTCTTTAAAAATTCCTAAAATTCAACATTTTCCCACGCCTTTTCCTTTCTGTGAAAAAAAAACAGAAAAAATATGAGTACCATATAGGTCTTGAATTTGTCTTCTTGGAAGGTTGCCCTCTTTTGAATTTATTACTCGATTTTCGACCCCAGGCCTTTTTTGGAGGGCAGGTGTCATTTACAGAACTGCAACGTTGGTGAATATTTAGGGACCTTTAGCAATGGGTTTAAAGCTGCTGTTAAGGGAAACGGCCACAAGGAGGCAGCATTTCTCCGTTGTCAAATCTGGGTACTAGGGCAGCAGAGTCTTTCTGGAAGTCGTGTTCCTAGACTGTAAATTAGAATGGAATGTGCTAGGAGAAACCCCCATTAGTGTATGTCTCATTACTTCTTTTTTTTTAAAATTTTTTAATTGGGGTATATATTAGAATATTATTTGTCCTAGGTTTAGAATATCTGGTTCATTTGTACATTATATATGTCTATGCATGTACAGATCCTCTTCCCAGGTAAAATATTACAGTGTTCCGTAGACCTCCCTTGCTATATGGTCGGTCTTTTTGATATACGTATATGATATGAATTTGTATCCATATAGTAACACTGATGTTAATTGATCCATTCCCCCCACCTTTCCTTTTAGATGAGCATAGTTTGTTTTCTAAGTCTGTGAGTGCCTTTCTCTGTGGAAATAGGTTCATTTGTGTCAGTTACTAGATAACGCCTATAAGTGATATCATAGGATAGAGGTCTTTTGCTTTCCGACTTACCTCATGTCTTGTGATTATCTCCAGGCTCATCTGTGGTGCCTCAAAGAGCAGTGTTTCATTGTTTTCCATGGCTAAGATTCCATCGTGTACATGGACCACTACTTTTTATCCATTCACCTGTTGATGGACATTTTGGTAGCTTCACTGTCTTGGCTATTGTGAATAAGGCTGCAGTGCAGCTTTTGCAGCCTGTGTCTTCTCGATTCTGGTCTTCTCAGGTGACAGACCCAGTGGTTCACCTGCTGGATTGAATGGTACCTCAATTTTTCCTTTTCAACGCAGCTCCTTTCTGTTCTCATTATTGGCTGTTACCCTTTCACATCTCACCAGCAAGTAGAGGGTACAGAGTTCTCTAAAACGCCTGCAGCCTTTATTGTTTGTAGACCTTTTGCTGATGGTCAGTCGACTGGGGAGAGTTGAAACCTTTTTGTAGATTAGATTGCATGAGTCTAATACTTCCTGAGGTTGAGCTTTTATCCATTTTCCTTTTCTTTAAAGAGAGTGAGTAAAACTTACCACCTCATACTATCTTCCTGAAAGATTTGCCTGTTTTGAATTTTTTTGTTCATTCCCCACCTCAGCACAATTTTGGAGGGCAGGTGTCCTTTACTGCCCCAAGTCCTTGTGAATGTTCAGTGACCATTAGCTGTGGGTTTAAAGCCGCTCTTGTGGGAAACGGCCGCAAGGCGGCAGCATTTCTCCTTTACCAAATCTGGTTACTAGGGCAACAGAGCCTTAATGGAAGTCGTGTTGTAGGTTGTAAATTAGAATGGAATGTGCCGGGAAAAAGCCCTTCATGGTTATGGCTCATTACTTCTTATGCGTATTTTTAACTCTTTTTTATTTTTTATCACAGCAAATTTGATTACAACGTTTTGTTTATTCTAGGTGTGCAAGATGTGGTTCTTTCACAAATATACATGTATCTATTATTCGTCGGATCCTTTTTCCATGTAGATTATGAGAGAATATTGAGTAGTCCTCTCTTGGTATTCCGTAGGTATTTGGTGATTATATATTTCACATGTGTTTGTATATCTCTGTTAACCCCAATGTCGTAATGTATCTACTCCTCACACCTTTCCATTTGGTGAACCATAAGTTTAATGAACCTGTGATTGCCCTTCTCTGTGGAAATATCTTCATTGGTATCGAATTTTAGGTAACACCTATAAGTGATATGATAGGACCTGTGTCTTTCGCTTTCTCACTTACCACAAGTTGCGTGATTACTTCTAGACTCACCTATGGTGCTGCAAATGGCATTGTTTCATTCTTTCGCTAACTAATATTCCATCTCGACATGTAGCAGTTCTTCCTGGTCCACCCATCTGTTGGTGGACTTTTTGGTTACTTCCATATCTTGGCTATTGTAATACTGTGCAGTGCACATTTGTCTGCCTGTGTCTTTCCAATTCTGTCTTCCTAGGTTATAGGTCCAGGAATGGGCCGGCTGGATCATACGGGAGCTCAATGTTTACCTTTTAAAGGCCCCTCCATTCTGTTCTCATTAGTGGCTCTTTCCAGGTTATGTCCCTCTTAAAGTTCACGGTATGCATTTCTCCACAACACCTTCAGCATTTACTGTTTATAGATTTCTTGCTGATGGCGATTCTGACTGGTGTGAGCTGATACCAATTTGTGGTTGAATCTGCATGTGTGTCATATTCCGTTGAAATTGGCCTGTAAGGCATGTCCGTTTTATTTTTCAAACTGTGATTACAGCTTAGTTCTTCAAAGTGTTTGCTTCAAGTATGTGTCACATTTTAAAATGTTTTGGCCATTACTTCCCTCAAGACATTTTGAGGGCAGGTTTCACTTACAGCCCTGCAGTACTTGTTCATATGAAGTGACCATTAGCACAGGCTTTACAGCTGCTTTTGCAGGTAACGGCCAGAGGGCGGCATCCTTTCTACGATCCCCACTCTGGTAACTAGGGAAACAGACCTCCCGGCCAGCGGTGTTCCTCGCTGATAAATTAGAGTGGAATGTGCCCGGGTAAACCCACAGAAGCTGATATCTCCTTCCTTTTGTTTGTTTTTTTAAATTTAATTTATAGTTTTTATTGGAGAAATATTCCATTGTGTACATGGACCACTTCTTCTTGGTTCCTTCCTCTGATGATGGACATTTTCATTGCTTCCAAGTGATGGCTATAGTAAATATTGCTGGAGTGCAGGATTGCCAGCCTGTGACTTTTTGATTCTCATTGTCTCAGGAGATAGGCCCAGCAGTGGGTGTGATTGATGGACTGGTAGCTCAATGTTTCCCTTTTCAAAGCACCTCCATTGTGTTTTCATTAGTGGCTCTTACCACATGGCCCTTAGAACCGAGGGTACGCATTTCTCCACAATCCCTTCAGCATTTATTGTTTGCACCGTTTTCGCTAATGGCCATTCTGACTGCTGTGAGCTGATAGGTTTTTCTAATTTGGGTTTGCATGTCTTTAAAAATTCCTAAAATTCAACATTTTCCCACGCCTTTTCCTTTCTGTGAAAAAAAAACAGAAAAAAGTATGAGTACCATATACGTCTTGAATTTGTCTTCTTGGAAGGTTGCCCTCTTTTGAATTTATTACTCGATTTTCGACCCCAGGCCTTTTTTGGAGGGCAGGTGTCATTTACAGAACTGCAACGTTGGTGAATATTTAGGGACCTTTAGCAATGGGTTTAAAGCTGCTGTTAAGGGAAACGGCCACAAGGAGGCAGCATTTCTCCGTTGTCAAATCTGGGTACTAGGGCAGCAGAGTCTTTCTGGAAGTCGTGTTCCTAGGTTGTAAATTAGAATGGAATGTGCCGGGAAAAAGCCCTTCATGGTTATGGCTCATTACTTCTTATGCGTATTTTTAACTCTTTTTTATTTTTTATCACAGCAAATTTGATTACAACGTTTTGTTTATTCTAGGTGTGCAAGATGTGGTTCTTTCACAAATATACATGTATCTATTATTCGTCGGATCCTTTTTCCATGTAGATTATGAGAGAATATTGAGTAGTCCTCTCTTGGTATTCCGTAGGTATTTGGTGATTATATATTTCACATGTGTTTGTATATCTCTGTTAACCCCAATGTCGTAATGTATCTACTCCTCACACCTTTCCATTTGGTGAACCATAAGTTTAATGAACCTGTGATTGCCCTTCTCTGTGGAAATATCTTCATTGGTATCGAATTTTAGGTAACATCTATAAGTGATATGATAGGACCTGTGTCTTTCGCTTTCTCACTTACCACAAGTTGCGTGATTACTTCTAGACTCACCTATGGTGCTGCAAATGGCATTGTTTCATTCTTTCGCTAACTAATATTCCATCTCGACATGTAGCAGTTCTTCCTGGTCCACCCATCTGTTGGTGGACTTTTTGGTTACTTCCATATCTTGGCTATTGTAATACTGTGCAGTGCACATTTGTCTGCCTGTGTCTTTCCAATTCTGTCTTCCTAGGTTATAGGTCCAGGAATGGGCCGGCTGGATCATACGGGAGCTCAATGTTTACCTTTTAAAGGCCCCTCCATTCTGTTCTCATTAGTGGCTCTTTCCAGGTTATGTCCCTCTTAAAGTTCACGGTATGCATTTCTCCACAACACCTTCAGCATTTACTGTTTATAGATTTCTTGCTGATGGCGATTCTGACTGGTGTGAGCTGATACCAATTTGTGGTTGAATCTGCATGTGTGTCATATTCCGTTGAAATTGGCCTGTAAGGCATGTCCGTTTTATTTTTCAAACTGTGATTACAGCTTAGTTCTTCAAAGTGTTTGCTTCAAGTATGTGTCACATTTTAAAATGTTTTGGCCATTACTTCCCTCAAGACATTTTGAGGGCAGGTTTCACTTACAGCCCTGCAGTACTTGTTCATATGAAGTGACCATTAGCACAGGCTTTACAGCTGCTTTTGCAGGTAACGGCCAGAGGGCGGCATCCTTTCTACGATCCCCACTCTGGTAACTAGGGAAACAGACCTCCCGGCCAGCGGTGTTCCTCGCTGATAAATTAGAGTGGAATGTGCCCGGGTAAACCCACAGAAGCTGATATCTCCTTCCTTTTGTTTGTTTTTTTAAATTTAATTTATAGTTTTTATTGGAGAAATATTCCATTGTGTACATGGACCACTTCTTCTTGGTTCCTTCCTCTGATGATGGACATTTTCATTGCTTCCAAGTGATGGCTATAGTAAATATTGCTGGAGTGCAGGATTGCCAGCCTGTGACTTTTTGATTCTCATTGTCTCAGGAGATAGGCCCAGCAGTGGGTGTGATTGATGGACTGGTAGCTCAATGTTTCCCTTTTCAAAGCACCTCCATTGTGTTTTCATTAGTGGCTCTTACCACATGGCCCTTAGAACCGAGGGTACGCATTTCTCCACAATCCCTTCAGCATTTATTGTTTGCACCGTTTTCGCTAATGGCCATTCTGACTGCTGTGAGCTGATAGGTTTTTCTAATTTGGGTTTGCATGTCTTTAAAAATTCCTAAAATTCAACATTTTCCCACGCCTTTTCCTTTCTGTGAAAAAAAAACAGAAAAAAGTATGAGTACCATATACGTCTTGAATTTGTCTTCTTGGAAGGTTGCCCTCTTTTGAATTTATTACTCGATTTTCGACCCCAGGCCTTTTTTGGAGGGCAGGTGTCATTTACAGAACTGCAACGTTGGTGAATATTTAGGGACCTTTAGCAATGGGTTTAAAGCTGCTGTTAAGGGAAACGGCCACAAGGAGGCAGCATTTCTCCGTTGTCAAATCTGGGTACTAGGGCAGCAGAGTCTTTCTGGAAGTCGTGTTCCTAGGTTGTAAATTAGAATGGAATGTGCTAGGAGAAACCCCCATTAGTGTATGTCTCATTACTTCTTTTTTTTTAAATTTTTTAATTGGGGTATAGATTAGAATATTATTTGTCCTAGGTTTACAATATCTGGTTCATTTGTACATTATATATGTCTATGCATGTACAGATCCTCTTCCCAGGTAAAATATTACAGAGT
Source organism: Eubalaena glacialis (assembly GCF_028564815.1). NCBI lineage: Eukaryota > Metazoa > Chordata > Mammalia > Artiodactyla > Balaenidae > Eubalaena > Eubalaena glacialis. The sequence continues at coordinate 135,215,947 of NC_083720.1, read as the reverse complement.
GTTCCGTAGACCTCCCTTGCTATAGGGTCGGTCTTTTTGATATACGTATATGATATGAATTTGTATCCATATAGTAACACTGATGTTAATTGATCCATTCCCCCCCACCTTTCCTTTTAGATGAGCATAGTTTGTTTTCTAAGTCTGTGAGTGTCTTTCTCTGTGGAAATAGGTTCATTTGTGTCAGTTATTAGATAACGCCTATAAGTGATATCATAGGATAGAGGTCTTTTGCTTTCCGACTTACCTCATGTCTTGTGATTATCTCCAGGCTCATCTGTGGTGCCTCAAAGAGCAGTGTTTCATTGTTTTCCATGGCTAAGATTCCATCGTGTACATGGACCACTACTTTTTATCCATTCACCTGTTGATGGACATTTTGGTAGCTTCACTGTCTTGGCTATTGTGAATAAGGCTGCAGTGCAGCTTTTGCAGCCTGTGTCTTCTCGATTCTGGTCTTCTCAGGTGACAGACCCAGTGGTTCACCTGCTGGATTGAATGGTCCCTCAATTTTTCCTTTTCAACGCAGCTCCTTTCTGTTCTCATTATTGGCTGTTACCCTTTCACATCTCACCAGCAAGTAGAGGGTACAGAGTTCTCTAAAACGCCTGCAGCCTTTATTGTTTGTAGACCTTTTGCTGATGGTCAGTCGACTGGGGAGAGTTGAAACCTTTTTGTAGATTAGATTGCATGAGTCTAATACTTCCTGAGGTTGAGCTTTTATCCATTTTCCTTTTCTTTAAAGAGAGTGAGTAAAACTTACCACCTCATACTATCTTCCTGAAAGATTTGCCTGTTTTGAATTTTTTTGTTCATTCCCCACCTCAGCACAATTTTGGAGGGCAGGTGTCCTTTACTGCCCCAAGTCCTTGTGAATGTTCAGTGACCATTAGCTGTGGGTTTAAAGCCGCTCTTGTGGGAAACGGCCGCAAGGCGGCAGCATTTCTCCTTTACCAAATCTGGTTACTAGGGCAACAGAGCCTTAATGGAAGTCGTGTTGTAGGTTGTAAATTAGAATGGAATGTGCCGGGAAAAAGCCCTTCATGGTTATGGCTCATTACTTCTTATGCGTATTTTTAACTCTTTTTTATTTTTTATCACAGCAAATTTGATTACAACGTTTTGTTTATTCTAGGTGTGCAAGATGTGGTTCTTTCACAAATATACATGTATCTATTATTCGTCGGATCCTTTTTCCATGTAGATTATGAGAGAATATTGAGTAGTCCTCTCTTGGTATTCCGTAGGTATTTGGTGATTATATATTTCACATGTGTTTGTATATCTCTGTTAACCCCAATGTCGTAATGTATCTACTCCTCACACCTTTCCATTTGGTGAACCATAAGTTTAATGAACCTGTGATTGCCCTTCTCTGTGGAAATATCTTCATTGGTATCGAATTTTAGGTAACATCTATAAGTGATATGATAGGACCTGTGTCTTTCGCTTTCTCACTTACCACAAGTTGCGTGATTACTTCTAGACTCACCTATGGTGCTGCAAATGGCATTGTTTCATTCTTTCGCTAACTAATATTCCATCTCGACATGTAGCAGTTCTTCCTGGTCCACCCATCTGTTGGTGGACTTTTTGGTTACTTCCATATCTTGGCTATTGTAATACTGTGCAGTGCACATTTGTCTGCCTGTGTCTTTCCAATTCTGTCTTCCTAGGTTATAGGTCCAGGAATGGGCCGGCTGGATCATACGGGAGCTCAATGTTTACCTTTTAAAGGCCCCTCCATTCTGTTCTCATTAGTGGCTCTTTCCAGGTTATGTCCCTCTTAAAGTTCACGGTATGCATTTCTCCACAACACCTTCAGCATTTACTGTTTATAGATTTCTTGCTGATGGCGATTCTGACTGGTGTGAGCTGATACCAATTTGTGGTTGAATTTGCATGTGTGTCATATTCCGTTGAAATTGGCCTGTAAGGCATGTCCGTTTTATTTTTCAAACTGTGATTACAGCTTAGTTCTTCAAAGTGTTTGCTTCAAGTATGTGTCACATTTTAAAATGTTTTGGCCATTACTTCCCTCAAGACATTTTGAGGGCAGGTTTCACTTACAGCCCTGCAGTACTTGTTCATATGAAGTGACCATTAGCACAGGCTTTACAGCTGCTTTTGCAGGTAACGGCCAGAGGGCGGCATCCTTTCTACGATCCCCACTCTGGTAACTAGGGAAACAGACCTCCAGGCCAGCGGTGTTCCTCGCTGATAAATTAGAGTGGAATGTGCCCGGGTAAACCCACAGAAGCTGATATCTCCTTCCTTTTGTTTGTTTTTTTAAATTTAATTTATAGTTTTTATTGGAGAAATATTCCATTGTGTACATGGACCACTTCTTCTTGGTTCCTTCCTCTGATGATGGACATTTTCATTGCTTCCAAGTGATGGCTATAGTAAATATTGCTGGAGTGCAGGATTGCCAGCCTGTGACTTTTTGATTCTCATTGTCTCAGGAGATAGGCCCAGCAGTGGGTGTGATTGATGGACTGGTAGCTCAATGTTTCCCTTTTCAAAGCACCTCCATTGTGTTTTCATTAGTGGCTCTTACCACATGGCCCTTAGAACCGAGGGTACGCATTTCTCCACAATCCCTTCAGCATTTATTGTTTGCACCGTTTTCGCTAATGGCCATTCTGACTGCTGTGAGCTGATAGGTTTTTCTAATTTGGGTTTGCGTGTCTTTAAAAATTCCTAAAATTCAACATTTTCCCACGCCTTTTCCTTTCTGTGAAAAAAAAAACAGAAAAAAGTATGAGTACCATATACGTCTTGAATTTGTCTTCTTGGAAGGTTGCCCTCTTTTGAATTTATTACTCGATTTTCGACCCCAGGCCTTTTTTGGAGGGCAGGTGTCATTTACAGAACTGCAACGTTGGTGAATATTTAGGGACCTTTAGCAATGGGTTTAAAGCTGCTGTTAAGGGAAACGGCCACAAGGAGGCAACATTTCTCCGTTGTCAAATCTGGGTACTAGGGCAGCAGAGTCTTTCTGGAAGTCGTGTTCCTAGGTTGTAAATTAGAATGGAATGTGCTAGGAGAAACCCCCATTAGTGTGTCTCATTACTTCTTTTTTTTTAAATTTTTTAATTGGGGTATAGATTAGAATATTATTTGTCCTAGGTTTACAATATCTGGTTCATTTGTACATTATATATGTCTATGCATGTACAGATCCTCTTCCCAGGTAAAATATTACAGAGTGTTCCGTAGACCTCCCTTGCTATAGGGTCGGTCTTTTTGATATACGTATATGATATGAATTTGTATCCATATAGTAACACTGATGTTAATTGATCCATTCCCCCCCACCTTTCCTTTTAGATGAGCATAGTTTGTTTTCTAAGTCTGTGAGTGTCTTTCTCTGTGGAAATAGGTTCATTTGTGTCAGTTATTAGATAACGCCTATAAGTGATATCATAGGATAGAGGTCTTTTGCTTTCCGACTTACCTCATGTCTTGTGATTATCTCCAGGCTCATCTGTGGTGCCTCAAAGAGCAGTGTTTCATTGTTTTCCATGGCTAAGATTCCATCGTGTACATGGACCACTACTTTTTATCCATTCACCTGTTGATGGACATTTTGGTAGCTTCACTGTCTTGGCTATTGTGAATAAGGCTGCAGTGCAGCTTTTGCAGCCTGTGTCTTCTCGATTCTGGTCTTCTCAGGTGACAGACCCAGTGGTTCACCTGCTGGATTGAATGGTACCTCAATTTTTCCTTTTCAACGCAGCTCCTTTCTGTTCTCATTATTGGCTGTTACCCTTTCACATCTCACCAGCAAGTAGAGGGTACAGAGTTCTCTAAAACGCCTGCAGCCTTTATTGTTTGTAGACCTTTTGCTGATGGTCAGTCGACTGGGGAGAGTTGAAACCTTTTTGTAGATTAGATTGCATGAGTCTAATACTTCCTGAGGTTGAGCTTTTATCCATTTTCCTTTTCTTTAAAGAGAGTGAGTAAAACTTACCACCTCATACTATCTTCCTGAAAGATTTGCCTGTTTTGAATTTTTTTGTTCATTCCCCACCTCAGCACAATTTTGGAGGGCAGGTGTCCTTTACTGCCCCAAGTCCTTGTGAATGTTCAGTGACCATTAGCTGTGGGTTTAAAGCCGCTCTTGTGGGAAACGGCCGCAAGGCGGCAGCATTTCTCCTTTACCAAATCTGGTTACTAGGGCAACAGAGCCTTAATGGAAGTCGTGTTGTAGGTTGTAAATTAGAATGGAATGTGCCGGGAAAAAGCCCTTCATGGTTATGGCTCATTACTTCTTATGCGTATTTTTAACTCTTTTTTATTTTTTATCACAGCAAATTTGATTACAACGTTTTGTTTATTCTAGGTGTGCAAGATGTGGTTCTTTCACAAATATACATGTATCTATTATTCGTCGGATCCTTTTTCCATGTAGATTATGAGAGAATATTGAGTAGTCCTCTCTTGGTATTCCGTAGGTATTTGGTGATTATATATTTCACATGTGTTTGTATATCTCTGTTAACCCCAATGTCGTAATGTATCTACTCCTCACACCTTTCCATTTGGTGAACCATAAGTTTAATGAACCTGTGATTGCCCTTCTCTGTGGAAATATCTTCATTGGTATCGAATTTTAGGTAACATCTATAAGTGATATGATAGGACCTGTGTCTTTCGCTTTCTCACTTACCACAAGTTGCGTGATTACTTCTAGACTCACCTATGGTGCTGCAAATGGCATTGTTTCATTCTTTCGCTAACTAATATTCCATCTCGACATGTAGCAGTTCTTCCTGGTCCACCCATCTGTTGGTGGACTTTTTGGTTACTTCCATATCTTGGCTATTGTAATACTGTGCAGTGCACATTTGTCTGCCTGTGTCTTTCCAATTCTGTCTTCCTAGGTTATAGGTCCAGGAATGGGCCGGCTGGATCATACGGGAGCTCAATGTTTACCTTTTAAAGGCCCCTCCATTCTGTTCTCATTAGTGGCTCTTTCCAGGTTATGTCCCTCTTAAAGTTCACGGTATGCATTTCTCCACAACACCTTCAGCATTTACTGTTTATAGATTTCTTGCTGATGGCGATTCTGACTGGTGTGAGCTGATACCAATTTGTGGTTGAATTTGCATGTGTGTCATATTCCGTTGAAATTGGCCTGTAAGGCATGTCCGTTTTATTTTTCAAACTGTGATTACAGCTTAGTTCTTCAAAGTGTTTGCTTCAAGTATGTGTCACATTTTAAAATGTTTTGGCCATTACTTCCCTCAAGACATTTTGAGGGCAGGTTTCACTTACAGCCCTGCAGTACTTGTTCATATGAAGTGACCATTAGCACAGGCTTTACAGCTGCTTTTGCAGGTAACGGCCAGAGGGCGGCATCCTTTCTACGATCCCCACTCTGGTAACTAGGGAAACAGACCTCCCGGCCAGCGGTGTTCCTCGCTGATAAATTAGAGTGGAATGTGCCCGGGTAAACCCACAGAAGCTGATATCTCCTTCCTTTTGTTTGTTTTTTTAAATTTAATTTATAGTTTTTATTGGAGAAATATTCCATTGTGTACATGGACCACTTCTTCTTGGTTCCTTCCTCTGATGATGGACATTTTCATTGCTTCCAAGTGATGGCTATAGTAAATATTGCTGGAGTGCAGGATTGCCAGCCTGTGACTTTTTGATTCTCATTGTCTCAGGAGATAGGCCCAGCAGTGGGTGTGATTGATGGACTGGTAGCTCAATGTTTCCCTTTTCAAAGCACCTCCATTGTGTTTTCATTAGTGGCTCTTACCACATGGCCCTTAGAACCGAGGGTACGCATTTCTCCACAATCCCTTCAGCATTTATTGTTTGCACCGTTTTCGCTAATGGCCATTCTGACTGCTGTGAGCTGATAGGTTTTTCTAATTTGGGTTTGCGTGTCTTTAAAAATTCCTAAAATTCAACATTTTCCCACGCCTTTTCCTTTCTGTGAAAAAAAAACAGAAAAAAGTATGAGTACCATATACGTCTTGAATTTGTCTTCTTGGAAGGTTGCCCTCTTTTGAATTTATTACTCGATTTTCGACCCCAGGCCTTTTTTGGAGGGCAGGTGTCATTTACAGAACTGCAACGTTGGTGAATATTTAGGGACCTTTAGCAATGGGTTTAAAGCTGCTGTTAAGGGAAACGGCCACAAGGAGGCAGCATTTCTCCGTTGTCAAATCTGGGTACTAGGGCAGCAGAGTCTTTCTGGAAGTCGTGTTCCTAGGTTGTAAATTAGAATGGAATGTGCTAGGAGAAACCCCCATTAGTGTATGTCTCATTACTTCTTTTTTTTAAAATTTTTTAATTGGGGTATAGATTAGAATATTATTTGTCCTAGGTTTAGAATATCTGGTTCATTTGTACATTATATATGTCTATGCATGTACAGATCCTCTTCCCAGGTAAAATATTACAGTGTTCCGTAGACCTCCCTTGCTATATGGTCGGTCTTTTTGATATACGTATATGATATGAATTTGTATCCATATAGTAACACTGATGTTAATTGATCCATTCCCCCCACCTTTCCTTTTAGATGAGCATAGTTTGTTTTCTAAGTCTGTGAGTGCCTTTCTCTGTGGAAATAGGTTCATTTGTGTCAGTTACTAGATAACGCCTATAAGTGATATCATAGGATAGAGGTCTTTTGCTTTCCGACTTACCTCATGTCTTGTGATTATCTCCAGGCTCATCTGTGGTGCCTCAAAGAGCAGTGTTTCATTGTTTTCCATGGCTAAGATTCCATCGTGTACATGGACCACTACTTTTTATCCATTCACCTGTTGATGGACATTTTGGTAGCTTCACTGTCTTGGCTATTGTGAATAAGGCTGCAGTGCAGCTTTTGCAGCCTGTGTCTTCTCGATTCTGGTCTTCTCAGGTGACAGACCCAGTGGTTCACCTGCTGGATTGAATGGTCCCTCAATTTTTCCTTTTCAACGCAGCTCCTTTCTGTTCTCATTATTGGCTGTTACCCTTTCACATCTCACCAGCAAGTAGAGGGTACAGAGTTCTCTAAAACGCCTGCAGCCTTTATTGTTTGTAGACCTTTTGCTGATGGTCAGTCGACTGGGGAGAGTTGAAACCTTTTTGTAGATTAGATTGCATGAGTCTAATACTTCCTGAGGTTGAGCTTTTATCCATTTTCCTTTTCTTTAAAGAGAGTGAGTAAAACTTACCACCTCATACTATCTTCCTGAAAGATTTGCCTGTTTTGAATTTTTTTGTTCATTCCCCACCTCAGCACAATTTTGGAGGGCAGGTGTCCTTTACTGCCCCAAGTCCTTGTGAATGTTCAGTGACCATTAGCTGTGGGTTTAAAGCCGCTCTTGTGGGAAACGGCCGCAAGGCGGCAGCATTTCTCCTTTACCAAATCTGGTTACTAGGGCAACAGAGCCTTAATGGAAGTCGTGTTGTAGGTTGTAAATTAGAATGGAATGTGCCGGGAAAAAGCCCTTTATGTTTATGGCTCATTACTTCTTATGCGTATTTTTAACTCTTTTTTATTTTTTATCACAGCAAATTTGATTACAACGTTTTGTTTATTCTAGGTGTGCAAGATGTGGTTCTTTCACAAATATACATATATCTATTATTCGTCGGATCCTATTTCCATGTAGATTATGAGAGAATATTGGGTTGTCCTCTCTTGGCATTCCGTAGGTATTTGGTGATTATATATTTCACATGTGTTTGTATATCTCTGTTAACCCCAATGTCGGAATGTATCTACTCCTCACACCTTTCCATTTGGTGAACCATAAGTTTAATGAACCTGTGATTGCCCTTCTCTGTGGAAATATCTTCACTGGTATCGAATTTTAGGTAACACCTATAAGTGATATGATAGGACCTGTGTCTTTCGCTTTCTCACTTACCACAAGTTGCGTGATTACTTCTAGACTCACCTATGGTGCTGCAAATGGCATTGTTTCATTCTTTCGCTAACTAATATTCCATCTCGACATGTAGCAGTTCTTCCTGGTCCACCCATCTGTTGGTGGACTTTTTGGTTACTTCCATATCTTGGCTATTGTAATACTGTGCAGTGCACATTTGCCTGCCTGTGTCTTTCCAATTCTGTCTTCCTAGGTTATAGGTCCAGGAATGGGCCGGCTGGATCATACGGGAGCTCAATGTTTACCTTTTAAAGGCCCCTCCATTCTGTTCTCATTAGTGGCTCTTTCCAGGTTATGTCCCACTTAAAGTTCACGGTATGCATTTCTCCACAACACCTTCAGCATTTACTGTTTATAGATTTCTTGCTGATGGCGATTCTGACTGGTGTGAGCTGATACCAATTTGTGGTTGAATTTGCATGTGTGTCATATTCCGTTGAAATTGGCCTGTAAGGCATGTCCGTTTTATTTTTCAAACTGTGATTACAGCTTAGTTCTTCAAAGTGTTTGCTTCAAGTATGTGTCACATTTTAAAATGTTTTGGCCATTACTTCCCTCAAGACATTTTGAGGGCAGGTTTCACTTACAGCCCTGCAGTACATGTTCATATGAAGTGACCATTAGCACAGGCTTTACAGCTGTTTTTGCAGGTAACGGCCAGAGGGCGGCATCCTTTCTACGTTCCCCACTCTGGTAACTAGGGAAACAGACCTCCCGGCCAGCGGTGTTCCTCGCTGATAAATTAGAGTGGAATGTGCCCGGGTAAACCCACAGAAGCTGATATCTCCTTCCTTTTGTTTGTTTTTTAAATTTAATTTATAGTTTTTATTGGAGAAATATTCCATTGTGTACATGGACCACTTCTTCTTGGTTCCTTCCTCTGATGATAGACATTTTCTTTGCTTCCAAGTGATGGCTATAGTAAATATTGCTGGAGTGCAGGATTGCCAGCCTGTGACTTTTTGATTCTCATTGTCTCAGGAGATAGGCCCAGCAGTGGGTGTGATTGATGGACTGGTAGCTCAATGTTTCCCTTTTCAAAGCACCTCCATTGTGTTTTCATTAGTGGCTCTTACCACATGGCCCTTAGAACCGAGGGTACGCATTTCTCCACAATCCCTTCAGCATTTATTGTTTGCACCGTTTTCGCTAATGGCCATTCTGACTGCTGTGAGCTGATAGGTTTTTCTAATTTGGGTTTGCATGTCTTTAAAAATTCCTAAAATTCAACATTTTTCCACGCCTTTTCCTTTCTGTGAAAAAAAAACAGAAAAAAGTATGAGTACCATATACGTCTTGAAATTGTCTTCTTGGAAGGTTGCCCTCTTTTGAATTTATTACTCGATTTTCGACCCCAGGCCTTTTTTGGAGGGCAGGTGTCATTTACAGAACTGCAACGTTGGTGAATATTTAGGGACCTTTAGCAATGGGTTTAAAGCTGCTGTTAAGGGAAACGGCCACAAGGAGGCAGCATTTCTCCGTTGTCAAATCTGGGTACTAGGGCAGCAGAGTCTTTCTGGAAGTCGTGTTCCTAGGTTGTAAATTAGAATGGAATGTGCTAGGAGAAACCCCCATTAGTGTATGTCTCATTACTTCTTTTTTTTTAAATTTTTTAATTGGGGTATAGATTAGAATATTATTTGTCCTAGGTTTACAATATCTGGTTCATTTGTACATTATATATGTCTATGCATGTACAGATCCTCTTCCCAGGTAAAATATTACAGAGTGTTCCGTAGACCTCCCTTGCTATAGGGTCGGTCTTTTTGATATACGTATATGATATGAATTTGTATCCATATAGTAACACTGATGTTAATTGATCCATTCCCCCCCACCTTTCCTTTTAGATGAGCATAGTTTGTTTTCTAAGTCTGTGAGTGTCTTTCTCTGTGGAAATAGGTTCATTTGTGTCAGTTATTAGATAACGCCTATAAGTGATATCATAGGATAGAGGTCTTTTGCTTTCCGACTTACCTCATGTCTTGTGATTATCTCCAGGCTCATCTGTGGTGCCTCAAAGAGCAGTGTTTCATTGTTTTCCATGGCTGAGATTCCATCGTGTACATGGACCACTACTTTTTATCCATTCACCTGTTGATGGACATTTTGGTAGCTTCACTGTCTTGGCTATTGTGAATGAGGGTGCAGTGCAGCTTTTGCAGCCTGTGTCTTCTCGATTCTGGTCTTCTCAGGTGACAGACCCAGTGGTTCACCTGCTGGATTGAATGGTACCTCAATTTTTCCTTTTCAACGCAGCTCCTTTCTGTTCTCATTATTGGCTGTTACCCTTTCACATCTCACCAGCAAGTAGAGGGTACAGAGTTCTCTAAAACGCCTGCAGCCTTTATTGTTTGTAGACCTTTTGCTGATGGTCAGTCGACTGGGGAGAGTTGAAACCTTTTTGTAGATTAGATTGCATGAGTCTAATACTTCCTGAGGTTGAGCTTTTATCCATTTTCCTTTTCTTTAAAGAGAGTGAGTAAAACTTACCACCTCATACTATCTTCCTGAAAGATTTGCCTGTTTTGAATTTTTTTGTTCATTCCCCACCTCAGCACAATTTCGGAGGGCAGGTGTCCTTTACTGCCCCAAGTCCTTGTGAATGTTCAGTGACCATTAGCTGTGGGTTTAAAGCCGCTCTTGTGGGAAACGGCCGCAAGGTGGCAGCATTTCTCCTTTACCAAATCTGGTTACTAGGGCAACAGAGCCTTAATGGAAGTCGTGTTGTAGGTTGTAAATTAGAATGGAATGTGCCGGGAAAAAGCCCTTTATGTTTATGGCTCATTACTTCTTATGCGTATTTTTAACTCTTTTTTATTTTTTATCACAGCAAATTTGATTACAACGTTTTGTTTATTCTAGGTGTGCAAGATGTGGTTCTTTCACAAATATACATATATCTATTATTCGTCGGATCCTATTTCCATGTAGATTATGAGAGAATATTGGGTTGTCCTCTCTTGGCATTCCGTAGGTATTTGGTGATTATATATTTCACATGTGTTTGTATATCTCTGTTAACCCCAATGTCGGAATGTATCTACTCCTCACACCTTTCCATTTGGTGAACCATAAGTTTAATGAACCTGTGATTGCCCTTCTCTGTGGAAATATCTTCACTGGTATCGAATTTTAGGTAACACCTATAAGTGATATGATAGGACCTGTGTCTTTCGCTTTCTCACTTACCACAAGTTGCTTGATTACTTCTAGACTCACCTATGGTGCTGCAAATGGCATTGTTTCATTCTTTCGCTAACTAATATTCCATCTCGACATGTAGCAGTTCTTCCTGGTCCACCCATCTGTTGGTGGACTTTTTGGTTACTTCCATATCTTGGCTATTGTAATACTGTGCAGTGCACATTTGCCTGCCTGTGTCTTTCCAATTCTGTCTTCCTAGGTTATAGGTCCAGGAATGGGCCGGCTGGATCATACGGGAGCTCAATGTTTACCTTTTAAAGGCCCCTCCATTCTGTTCTCATTAGTGGCTCTTTCCAGGTTATGTCCCACTTAAAGTTCACGGTATGCATTTCTCCACAACACCTTCAGCATTTACTGTTTATAGATTTCTTGCTGATGGCGATTCTGACTGGTGTGAGCTGATACCAATTTGTGGTTGAATTTGCATGTGTGTCATATTCCGTTGAAATTGGCCTGTAAGGCATGTCCGTTTTATTTTTCAAACTGTGATTACAGCTTAGTTCTTCAAAGTGTTTGCTTCAAGTATGTGTCACATTTTAAAATGTTTTGGCCATTACTTCCCTCAAGACATTTTGAGGGCAGGTTTCACTTACAGCCCTGCAGTACATGTTCATATGAAGTGACCATTAGCACAGGCTTTACAGCTGTTTTTGCAGGTAACGGCCAGAGGGCGGCATCCTTTCTACGTTCCCCACTCTGGTAACTAGGGAAACAGACCTCCCGGCCAGCGGTGTTCCTCGCTGATAAATTAGAGTGGAATGTGCCCGGGTAAACCCACAGAAGCTGATATCTCCTTCCTTTTGTTTGTTTTTTAAATTTAATTTATAGTTTTTATTGGAGAAATATTCCATTGTGTACATGGACCACTTCTTCTTGGTTCCTTCCTCTGATGATGGACATTTTCTTTGCTTCCAAGTGATGGCTATAGTAAATATTGCTGGAGTGCAGGATTGCCAGCCTGTGACTTTTTGATTCTCATTGTCTCAGGAGATAGGCCCAGCAGTGGGTGTGATTGATGGACTGGTAGCTCAATGTTTCCCTTTTCAAAGCACCTCCATTGTGTTTTCATTAGTGGCTCTTACCACATGGCCCTTAGAACCGAGGGTACGCATTTCTCCACAATCCCTTCAGCATTTATTGTTTGCACCGTTTTCGCTAATGGCCATTCTGACTGCTGTGAGCTGATAGGTTTTTCTAATTTGGGTTTGCATGTCTTTAAAAATTCCTAAAATTCAACATTTTTCCACGCCTTTTCCTTTCTGTGAAAAAAAAACAGAAAAAAGTATGAGTACCATATACGTCTTGAAATTGTCTTCTTGGAAGGTTGCCCTCTTTTGAATTTATTACTCGATTTTCGACCCCAGGCCTTTTTTGGAGGGCAGGTGTCATTTACAGAACTGCAACGTTGGTGAATATTTAGGGACCTTTAGCAATGGGTTTAAAGCTGCTGTTAAGGGAAACGGCCACAAGGAGGCAGCATTTCTCCGTTGTCAAATCTGGGTACTAGGGCAGCAGAGTCTTTCTGGAAGTCGTGTTCCTAGGTTGTAAATTAGAATGGAATGTGCTAGGAGAAACCCCCATTAGTGTATGTCTCATTACTTCTTTTTTTTTAAATTTTTTAATTGGGGTATAGATTAGAATATTATTTGTCCTAGGTTTACAATATCTGGTTCATTTGTACATTATATATGTCTATGCATGTACAGATCCTCTTCCCAGGTAAAATATTACAGAGTGTTCCGTAGACCTCCCTTGCTATATGGTCGGTCTTTTTGATATACGTATATGATATGAATTAGTATCCATATAGTAACACTGATGTTAATTGATCCATTCCCCCCACCTTTCCTTTTAGATGAGCATAGTTTGTTTTCTAAGTCTGTGAGTGTCTTTCTCTGTGGAAATAGGTTCATTTGTGTCAGTTATTAGATAACGCCTATAAGTGATATCATAGGATAGAGGTCTTTTGCTTTCCGACTTACCTCATGTCTTGTGATTATCTCCAGGCTCATCTGTGGTGCCTCAAAGAGCAGTGTTTCATTGTTTTCCATGGCTAAGATTCCATCGTGTACATGGACCACTACTTTTTATCCATTCACCTGTTGATGGACATTTTGGTAGCTTCACTGTCTTGGCTATTGTGAATAAGGCTGCAGTGCAGCTTTTGCAGCCTGTGTCTTCTCGATTCTGGTCTTCTCAGGTGACAGACCCAGTGGTTCACCTGCTGGATTGAATGGTACCTCAATTTTTCCTTTTCAACGCAGCTCCTTTCTGTTCTCATTATTGGCTGTTACCCTTTCACATCTCACCAGCAAGTAGAGGGTACAGAGTTCTCTAAAACGCCTGCAGCCTTTATTGTTTGTAGACCTTTTGCTGATGGTCAGTCGACTGGGGAGAGTTGAAACCTTTTTGTAGATTAGATTGCATGAGTCTAATACTTCCTGAGGTTGAGCTTTTATCCATTTTCCTTTTCTTTAAAGAGAGTGAGTAAAACTTACCACCTCATACTATCTTCCTGAAAGATTTGCCTGTTTTGAATTTTTTTGTTCATTCCCCACCTCAGCACAATTTTGGAGGGCAGGTGTCCTTTACTGCCCCAAGTCCTTGTGAATGTTCAGTGACCATTAGCTGTGGGTTTAAAGCCGCTCTTGTGGGAAACGGCCGCAAGGCGGCAGCATTTCTCCTTTACCAAATCTGGTTACTAGGGCAACAGAGCCTTAATGGAAGTCGTGTTGTAGGTTGTAAATTAGAATGGAATGTGCCGGGAAAAAGCCCTTTATGTTTATGGCTCATTACTTCTTATGCGTATTTTTAACTCTTTTTTATTTTTTATCACAGCAAATTTGATTACAACGTTTTGTTTATTCTAGGTGTGCAAGATGTGGTTCTTTCACAAATATACATATATCTATTATTCGTCGGATCCTATTTCCATGTAGATTATGAGAGAATATTGGGTTGTCCTCTCTTGGTATTCCGTAGGTATTTGGTGATTATATATTTCACATGTGTTTGTATATCTCTGTTAACCCCAATGTCGGAATGTATCTACTCCTCACACCTTTCCATTTGGTGAACCATAAGTTTAATGAACCTGTGATTGCCCTTCTCTGTGGAAATATCTTCACTGGTATCGAATTTTAGGTAACACCTATAAGTGATATGATAGGACCTGTGTCTTTCGCTTTCTCACTTACCACAAGTTGCGTGATTACTTCTAGACTCACCTATGGTGCTGCAAATGGCATTGTTTCATTCTTTCGCTAACTAATATTCCATCTCGACATGTAGCAGTTCTTCCTGGTCCACCCATCTGTTGGTGGACTTTTTGGTTACTTCCATATCTTGGCTATTGTAATACTGTGCAGTGCACATTTGCCTGCCTGTGTCTTTCCAATTCTGTCTTCCTAGGTTATAGGTCCAGGAATGGGCCGGCTGGATCATACGGGAGCTCAATGTTTACCTTTTAAAGGACCCTCCATTCTGTTCTCATTAGTGGCTCTTTCCAGGTTATGTCCCACTTAAAGTTCACGGTATGCATTTCTCCACAACACCTTCAGCATTTACTGTTTATAGATTTCTTGCTGATGGCGATTCTGACTGGTGTGAGCTGATACCAATTTGTGGTTGAATTTGCATGTGTGTCATATTCCGTTGAAATTGGCCTGTAAGGCATGTCCGTTTTATTTTTCAAACTGTGATTACAGCTTAGTTCTTCAAAGTGTTTGCTTCAAGTATGTGTCACATTTTAAAATGTTTTGGCCATTACTTCCCTCAAGACATTTTGAGGGCAGGTTTCACTTACAGCCCTGCAGTACATGTTCATATGAAGTGACCATTAGCACAGGCTTTACAGCTGTTTTTGCAGGTAACGGCCAGAGGGCGGCATCCTTTCTACATTCCCCACTCTGGTAACTAGGGAAACAGACCTCCCGGCCAGCGGTGTTCCTCGCTGATAAATTAGAGTGGAATGTGCCCGGGTAAACCCACAGAAGCTGATATCTCCTTCCTTTTGTTTGTTTTTTAAATTTAATTTATAGTTTTTATTGGAGAAATATTCCATTGTGTACATGGACCACTTCTTCTTGGTTCCTTCCTCTGATGATGGACATTTTCTTTGCTTCCAAGTGATGGCTATAGTAAATATTGCTGGAGTGCAGGATTGCCAGCCTGTGACTTTTTGATTCTCATTGTCTCAGGAGATAGGCCCAGCAGTGGGTGTGATTGATGGACTGGTAGCTCAATGTTTCCCTTTTCAAAGCACCTCCATTGTGTTTTCATTAGTGGCTCTTACCACATGGCCCTTAGAACCGAGGGTACGCATTTCTCCACAATCCCTTCAGCATTTATTGTTTGCACCGTTTTCGCTAATGGCCATTCTGACTGCTGTGAGCTGATAGGTTTTTCTAATTTGGGTTTGCATGTCTTTAAAAATTCCTAAAATTCAACATTTTTCCACGCCTTTTCCTTTCTGTGAAAAAAAAACAGAAAAAAGTATGAGTACCATATACGTCTTGAAATTGTCTTCTTGGAAGGTTGCCCTCTTTTGAATTTATTACTCGATTTTCGACCCCAGGCCTTTTTTGGAGGGCAGGTGTCATTTACAGAACTGCAACGTTGGTGAATATTTAGGGACCTTTAGCAATGGGTTTAAAGCTGCTGTTAAGGGAAACGGCCACAAGGAGGCAGCATTTCTCCGTTGTCAAATCTGGGTACTAGGGCAGCAGAGTCTTTCTGGAAGTCGTGTTCCTAGGTTGTAAATTAGAATGGAATGTGCTAGGAGAAACCCCCATTAGTGTATGTCTCATTACTTCTTGTTTTTTAAATTTTTTAATTGGGGTATAGATTAGAATATTATTTGTCCTAGGTTTACAATATCTGGTTCATTTGTACATTATATATGTCTATGCATGTACAGATCCTCTTCCCAGGTAAAATATTACAGAGTGTTCCGTAGACCTCCCTTGCTATAGGGTCGGTCTTTTTGATATACGTATATGATATGAATTTGTATCCATATAGTAACACTGATGTTAATTGATCCATTCCCCCCACCTTTCCTTTTAGATGAGCATAGTTTGTTTTCTAAGTCTGTGAGTGTCTTTCTCTGTGGAAATAGGTTCATTTGTGTCAGTTATTAGATAACGCCTATAAGTGATATCATAGGATAGAGGTCTTTTGCTTTCCGACTTACCTCATGTCTTGTGATTATCTCCAGGCTCATCTGTGGTGCCTCAAAGAGCAGTGTTTCATTGTTTTCCATGGCTAAGATTCCATCGTGTACATGGACCACTACTTTTTATCCATTCACCTGTTGATGGACATTTTGGTAGCTTCACTGTCTTGGCTATTGTGAATAAGGCTGCAGTGCAGCTTTTGCAGCCTGTGTCTTCTCGATTCTGGTCTTCTCAGGTGACAGACCCAGTGGTTCACCTGCTGGATTGAATGGTACCTCAATTTTTCCTTTTCAACGCAGCTCCTTTCTGTTCTCATTATTGGCTGTTACCCTTTCACATCTCACCAGCAAGTAGAGGGTACAGAGTTCTCTAAAACGCCTGCAGCCTTTATTGTTTGTAGACCTTTTGCTGATGGTCAGTCGACTGGGGAGAGTTGAAACCTTTTTGTAGATTAGATTGCATGAGTCTAATACTTCCTGAGGTTGAGCTTTTATCCATTTTCCTTTTCTTTAAAGAGAGTGAGTAAAACTTACCACCTCATACTATCTTCCTGAAAGATTTGCCTGTTTTGAATTTTTTTGTTCATTCCCCACCTCAGCACAATTTTGGAGGGCAGGTGTCCTTTACTGCCCCAAGTCCTTGTGAATGTTCAGTGACCATTAGCTGTGGGTTTAAAGCCGCTCTTGTGGGAAACGGCCGCAAGGCGGCAGCATTTCTCCTTTACCAAATCTGGTTACTAGGGCAACAGAGCCTTAATGGAAGTCGTGTTGTAGGTTGTAAATTAGAATGGAATGTGCCGGGAAAAAGCCCTTTATGTTTATGGCTCATTACTTCTTATGCGTATTTTTAACTCTTTTTTATTTTTTATCACAGCAAATTTGATTACAACGTTTTGTTTATTCTAGGTGTGCAAGATGTGGTTCTTTCACAAATATACATATATCTATTATTCGTCGGATCCTATTTCCATGTAGATTATGAGAGAATATTGGGTTGTCCTCTCTTGGTATTCCGTAGGTATTTGGTGATTATATATTTCACATGTGTTTGTATATCTCTGTTAACCCCAATGTCGGAATGTATCTACTCCTCACACCTTTCCATTTGGTGAACCATAAGTTTAATGAACCTGTGATTGCCCTTCTCTGTGGAAATATCTTCACTGGTATCGAATTTTAGGTAACACCTATAAGTGATATGATAGGACCTGTGTCTTTCGCTTTCTCACTTACCACAAGTTGCGTGATTACTTCTAGACTCACCTATGGTGCTGCAAATGGCATTGTTTCATTCTTTCGCTAACTAATATTCCATCTCGACATGTAGCAGTTCTTCCTGGTCCACCCATCTGTTGGTGGACTTTTTGGTTACTTCCATATCTTGGCTATTGTAATACTGTGCAGTGCACATTTGCCTGCCTGTGTCTTTCCAATTCTGTCTTCGTAGGTTATAGGTCCAGGAATGGGCCGGCTGGATCATATGGGAGCTCAATGTTTACCTTTTAAAGGCCCCTCCATTCTGTTCTCATTAGTGGCTCTTTCCAGGTTATGTCCCTCTTAAAGTTCACGGTATGCATTTCTCCACAACACCTTCAGCATTTACTGTTTATAGATTTCTTGCTGATGGCGATTCTGACTGGTGTGAGCTGATACCAATTTGTGGTTGAATTTGCATGTGTGTCATATTCCGTTGAAATTGGCCTTTAAGGCATGTCCGTTTTATTTTTCACACTGTGATTACAGCTTAGTTCTTCAAAGTGTTTGCTTCAAGTATGTGTCACATTTTAAAATGTTTTGGCCATTACTTCCCTCAAGACATTTTGAGGGCAGGATTCACTTACAGCCCTGCAGTACATGTTCATATGAAGTGACCATTAGCACAGGCTTTACAGCTGC
This sequence comes from Eubalaena glacialis, assembly GCF_028564815.1. Classification (NCBI taxonomy): domain Eukaryota; kingdom Metazoa; phylum Chordata; class Mammalia; order Artiodactyla; family Balaenidae; genus Eubalaena; species Eubalaena glacialis. Next base: position 135,197,761 of record NC_083720.1, on the reverse strand, counting down.
TTTTGCAGGTAACGGCCAGAGGGCGGCATCCTTTCTACGTTCCCCACTCTGGTAACTAGGGAAACAGACCTCCCGGCCAGCGGTGTTCCTCGCTGATAAATTAGAGTGGAATGTGCCCGGGTAAACCCACAGAAGCTGATATCTCCTTCCTTTTGTTTGTTTTTTAAATTTAATTTATAGTTTTTATTGGAGAAATATTCCATTGTGTACATGGACCACTTCTTCTTGGTTCCTTCCTCTGATGATGGACATTTTCTTTGCTTCCAAGTGATGGCTATAGTAAATATTGCTGGAGTGCAGGATTGCCAGCCTGTGACTTTTTGATTCTCATTGTCTCAGGAGATAGGCCCAGCAGTGGGTGTGATTGATGGACTGGTAGCTCAATGTTTCCCTTTCAAAGCACCTCCATTGTGTTTTCATTAGTGGCTCTTACCACATGGCCCTTAGAACCGAGGGTACGCATTTCTCCACAATCCCTTCAGCATTTATTGTTTGCACGGTTTTCGCTAATGGCCATTCTGACTGCTGTGAGCTGATAGGTTTTTCTAATTTGGGTTTGCATGTCTTTAAAAATTCCTAAAATTCAACATTTTTCCACGCCTTTTCCTTTCTGTGAAAAAAAAAACAGAAAAAAGTATGAGTACCATATACGTCTTGAATTTGTCTTCTTGGAAGGTTGCCCTCTTTTGAATTTATTACTCGATTTTCGACCCCAGGCCTTTTTTGGAGGGCAGGTGTCATTTACAGAACTGCAACGTTGGTGAATATTTAGGGACCTTTAGCAATGGGTTTAAAGCTGCTGTTAAGGGAAACGGCCACAAGGAGGCAGCATTTCTCCGTTGTCAAATCTGGGTACTAGGGCAGCAGAGTCTTTCTGGAAGTCGTGTTCCTAGGTTGTAAATTAGAATGGAATGTGCTAGGAGAAACCCCCATTAGTGTATGTCTCATTACTTCTTTTTTTTTAAATTTTTTAATTGGGGTATAGATTAGAATATTATTTGTCCTAGGTTTACAATATCTGGTTCATTTGTACATTATATATGTCTATGCATGTACAGATCCTCTTCCCAGGTAAAATATTACAGAGTGTTCCGTAGACCTCCCTTGCTATAGGGTCGGTCTTTTTGATATACGTATATGATATGAATTTGTATCCATATAGTAACACTGATGTTAATTGATCCATTCCCCCCACCTTTCCTTTTAGATGAGCATAGTTTGTTTTCTAAGTCTGTGAGTGTCTTTCTCTGTGGAAATAGGTTCATTTGTGTCCGTTATTAGATAACGCCTATAAGTGATATCATAGGATAGAGGTCTTTTGCTTTCCGACTTACCTCATGTCTTGTGATTATCTCCAGGCTCATCTGTGGTGCCTCAAAGAGCAGTGTTTCATTGTTTTCCATGGCTGAGATTCCATCGTGTACATGGACCACTACTTTTTATCCATTCACCTGTTGATGGACATTTTGGTAGCTTCACTGTCTTGGCTATTGTGAATGAGGGTGCAGTGCAGCTTTTGCAGCCTGTGTCTTCTCGATTCTGGTCTTCTCAGGTGACAGACCCAGTGGTTCACCTGCTGGATTGAATGGTACCTCAATTTTTCCTTTTCAACGCAGCTCCTTTCTGTTCTCATTATTGGCTGTTACCCTTTCACATCTCACCAGCAAGTAGAGGGTACAGAGTTCTCTAAAACGCCTGCAGCCTTTATTGTTTGTAGACCTTTTGCTGATGGTCAGTCGACTGGGGAGAGTTGAAACCTTTTTGTAGATTAGATTGCATGAGTCTAATACTTCCTGAGGTTGAGCTTTTATCCATTTTCCTTTTCTTTAAAGAGAGTGAGTAAAACTTACCACCTCATACTATCTTCCTGAAAGATTTGCCTGTTTTGAATTTTTTTGTTCATTCCCCACCTCAGCACAATTTTGGAGGGCAGGTGTCCTTTACTGCCCCAAGTCCTTGTGAATGTTCAGTGACCATTAGCTGTGGGTTTAAAGCCGCTCTTGTGGGAAACGGCCGCAAGGCGGCAGCATTTCTCCTTTACCAAATCTGGTTACTAGGGCAACAGAGCCTTAATGGAAGTCGTGTTGTAGGTTGTAAATTAGAATGGAATGTGCCGGGAAAAAGCCCTTTATGTTTATGGCTCATTACTTCTTATGCGTATTTTTAACTCTTTTTTATTTTTTATCACAGCAAATTTGATTACAACGTTTTCTTTATTCTAGGTGTGCAAGATGTGGTTCTTTCACAAATATACATATATCTATTATTCGTCAGATCCTTTTTCCATGTAGATTATGAGAGAATATTGGGTAGTCCTCCCTTGGTATTCCGTAGGTATTTGGTGATTATATATTTCACGTGTGTTTGTATATCTCTGTTAACCTCAATGTCGGAATGTATCTACTCCTCACACCTTTCCATTTGGTGAACCATAAGTTTAATGAACCTGTGATTGCCCTTCTCTGTGGAAATATCTTCATTGGTATCGAATTTTAGGTAACACCTATAAGTGATATGATAGGACCTGTGTCTTTCGCTTTCTCACTTACCACAAGTTGCGTGATTACTTCTAGACTCACCTATGGTGCTGCAAATGGCATTGTTTCATTCTTTCGCTAACTAATATTCCATCTCGACATGTAGCAGTTCTTCCTGGTCCACCCATCTGTTGGTGGACTTTTTGGTTACTTCCATATCTTGGCTATTGTAATACTGTGCAGTGCACATTTGCCTGCCTGTGTCTTTCCAATTCTGTCTTCCTAGGTTATAGGTCCAGGAATGGGCCGGCTGGATCATACGGGAGCTCAATGTTTACCTTTTAAAGGCCCCTCCATTCTGTTCTCATTAGTGGCTCTTTCCAGGTTATGTCCCTCTTAAAGTTCACGGAATGCATTTCTCCACAACACCTTCAGCATTTACTGTTTATAGATTTCTTGCTGATGGCGATTCTGACTGGTGTGAGCTGATACCAATTTGTGGTTGAATTTGCATGTGTGTCATATTCCGTTGAAATTGGCCTTTAAGGCATGTCCGTTTTATTTTTCACACTGTGATTACAGCTTAGTTCTTCAAAGTGTTTGCTTCAAGTATGTGTCACATTTTAAAATGTTTTGGCCATGACTTCCCTCAAGACATTTTGAGGGCAGGATTCACTTACAGCCCTGCAGTACATGTTCATATGAAGTGACCATTAGCACAGGCTTTACAGCTGCTTTTGCAGGTAACGGCCAGAGGGCGGCATCCTTTCTACGTTCCCCACTCTGGTAACTAGGGAAACAGACCTCCCGGCCAGCGGTGTTCCTCGCTGATAAATTAGAGTGGAATGTGCCCGGGTAAACCCACAGAAGCTGATATCTCCTTCCTTTTGTTTGTTTTTTAAATTTAATTTATAGTTTTTATTGGAGAAATATTCCATTGTGTACATGGACCACTTCTTCTTGGTTCCTTCCTCTGATGATGGACATTTTCATTGCTTCCAAGTGATGGCTATAGTAAATATTGCTGGAGTGCAGGATTGCCAGCCTGTGACTTTTTGATTCTCATTGTCTCAGGAGATAGGCCCAGCAGTGGGTGTGATTGATGGACTGGTAGCTCAATGTTTCCCTTTTCAAAGCACCTCCATTGTGTTTTCATTAGTGGCTCTTACCACATGGCCCTTAGAACCGAGGGTACGCATTTCTCCACAATCCCTTCAGCATTTATTGTTTGCACCGTTTTCGCTAATGGCCATTCTGACTGCTGTGAGCTGATAGGTTTTTCTAATTTGGGTTTGCATGTCTTTAAAAATTCCTAAAATTCAACATTTTCCCACGCCTTTTCCTTTCTGTGAAAAAAAAACAGAAAAAAGTATGAGTACCATATACGTCTTGAATTTGTCTTCTTGGAAGGTTGCCCTCTTTTGAATTTATTACTCGATTTTCGACCCCAGGCCTTTTTTGGAGGGCAGGTGTCATTTACAGAACTGCAACGTTGGTGAATATTTAGGGACCTTTAGCAATGGGTTTAAAGCTGCTGTTAAGGGAAACGGCCACAAGGAGGCAGCATTTCTCCGTTGTCAAATCTGGGTACTAGGGCAGCAGAGTCTTTCTGGAAGTCGTGTTCCTAGACTGTAAATTAGAATGGAATGTGCTAGGAGAAACCCCCATTAGTGTATGTCTCATTACTTCTTTTTTTTTTTAAATTTTTTAATTGGGGTATAGATTAGAATATTATTTGTCCTAGGTTTACAATATCTGGTTCATTTGTACATTATATATGTCTATGCATGTACAGATCCTCTTCCCAGGTAAAATATTACAGTGTTCCGTAGACCTCCCTTGCTATATGGTCGGTCTTTTTGATATACGTATATGATATGAATTTGTATCCATATAGTAACACTGATGTTAATTGATCCATTCCCCCCACCTTTCCTTTTAGATGAGCATAGTTTGTTTTCTAAGTCTGTGAGTGTCTTTCTCTGTGGAAATAGGTTCATTTGTGTCAGTTATTAGATAACGCCTATAAGTGATATCATAGGATAGAGGTCTTTTGCTTTCCGACTTACCTCATGTCTTGTGATTATCTCCAGGCTCATCTGTGGTGCCTCAAAGAGCAGTGTTTCATTGTTTTCCATGGCTAAGATTCCATCGTGTACATGGACCACTACTTTTTATCCATTCACCTGTTGATGGACATTTTGGTAGCTTCACTGTCTTGGCTATTGTGAATAAGGCTGCAGTGCAGCTTTTGCAGCCTGTGTCTTCTCGATTCTGGTCTTCTCAGGTGACAGACCCAGTGGTTCACCTGCTGGATTGAATGGTACCTCAATTTTTCCTTTTCAACGCAGCTCCTCTCTGTTCTCATTATTGGCTGTTACCCTTTCATATCTCACCAGCAAGTAGAGGGTACAGAGTTCTCTAAAACGCCTGCAGCCTTTATTGTTTGTAGACCTTTTGCTGATGGTCAGTCGACTGGGGAGAGTTGAAACCTTTTTGTAGATTAGATTGCATGAGTCTAATACTTCCTGAGGTTGAGCTTTTATCCATTTTCCTTTTCTTTAAAGAGAGTGAGTAAAACTTACCACCTCATACTATCTTCCTGAAAGATTTGCCTGTTTTGAATTTTTTTGTTCATTCCCCACCTCAGCACAATTTTGGAGGGCAGGTGTCCTTTACTGCCCCAAGTCCTTGTGAATGTTCAGTGACCATTAGCTGTGGGTTTAAAGCCGCTCTTGTGGGAAACGGCCGCAAGGCGGCAGCATTTCTCCTTTACCAAATCTGGTTACTAGGGCAACAGAGCCTTAATGGAAGTCGTGTTGTAGGTTGTAAATTAGAATGGAATGTGCCGGGAAAAAGCCCTTTATGTTTATGGCTCATTACTTCTTATGCGTATTTTTAACTCTTTTTTATTTTTTATCACAGCAAATTTGATTACAACGTTTTGTTTATTCTAGGTGTGCAAGATGTGGTTCTTTCACAAATATACATATATCTATTATTCGTCGGATCCTATTTCCATGTAGATTATGAGAGAATATTGGGTTGTCCTCTCTTGGTATTCCGTAGGTATTTGGTGATTATATATTTCACATGTGTTTGTATATCTCTGTTAACCCCAATGTCGGAATGTATCTACTCCTCACACCTTTCCATTTGGTGAACCATAAGTTTAATGAACCTGTGATTGCCCTTCTCTGTGGAAATATCTTCACTGGTATCGAATTTTAGGTAACACCTATAAGTGATATGATAGGACCTGTGTCTTTCGCTTTCTCACTTACCACAAGTTGCGTGATTACTTCTAGACTCACCTATGGTGCTGCAAATGGCACTGTTTCATTCTTTCGCTAACTAATATTCCATCTCGACATGTAGCAGTTCTTCCTGGTCCACCCATCTGTTGGTGGACTTTTTGGTTACTTCCATATCTTGGCTATTGTAATACTGTGCAGTGCACATTTGTCTGCCTGTGTCTTTCCAATTTTGTCTTCCTAGGTTATAGGTCCAGGAATGGGCCGGCTGGATCATACGGGAGCTCAATGTTTACCTTTTAAAGGCCCCTCCATTCTGTTCTCATTAGTGGCTCTTTCCAGGTTATGTCCCTCTTAAAGTTCACGGTATGCATTTCTCCACAACACCTTCAGCATTTACTGTTTATAGATTTCTTGCTGATGGCGATTCTGACTGGTGTGAGCTGATACCAATTTGTGGTTGAATTTGCATGTGTGTCATATTCCGTTGAAATTGGCCTGTAAGGCATGTCCGTTTTATTTTTCACACTGTGATTACAGCTTAGTTCTTCAAAGTGTTTGCTTCAAGTATGTGTCACATTTTAAAATGTTTTGGCCATTACTTCCCTCAAGACATTTTGAGGGCAGGTTTCACTTACAGCCCTGCAGTACATGTTCATATGAAGTGAGCATTAGCACAGGCTTTACAGCTGTTTTTGCAGGTAACGGCCAGAGGGCGGCATCCTTTCTACGTTCCCCACTCTGGTAACTAGGGAAACAGACCTCCCGGCCAGCGGTGTTCCTCGCTGATAAATTATAGTGGAATGTGCCCGGGTAAACCCACAGAAGCTGATATCTCCTTCCTTTTGTTTGTTTTTTAATTTTAATTTATAGTTTTTATTGGAGAAATATTCCATTGTGTACATGGACCACTTCTTCTTGGTTCCTTCCTCTGATGATGGACATTTTCTTTGCTTCCAAGTGATGGCTATAGTAAATATTGCTGGAGTGCAGGATTGCCAGCCTGTGACTTTTTGATTCTCATTGTCTCAGGAGATAGGCCCAGCAGTGGGTGTGATTGATGGACTGGTAGCTCAATGTTTCCCTTTTCAAAGCACCTCCATTGTGTTTTCATTAGTGGCTCTTACCACATGGCCCTTAGAACCGAGTGTACGCATTTCTCCACAATCCCTTCAGCATTTATTGTTTGCACCGTTTTCGCTAATGGCCATTCTGACTGCTGTGAGCTGATAGGTTTTTCTAATTTGGGTTTGCATGTCTTTAAAAATTCCTAAAATTCAACATTTTTCCACGCCTTTTTCTTTCTGTGAAAAAAAAACAGAAAAAAGTATGAGTACCATATACGTCTTGAATTTGTCTTCTTGGAAGGTTGCCCTCTTTTGAATTTATTACTCGATTTTCGACCCCAGGCCTTTTTTGGAGGGCAGGTGTCATTTACAGAACTGCAACGTTGGTGAATATTTAGGGACCTTTAGCAATGGGTTTAAAGCTGCTGTTAAGGGAAACGGCCACAAGGAGGCAGCATTTCTCCGTTGTCAAATCTGGGTACTAGGGCAGCAGAGTCTTTCTGGAAGTCGTGTTCCTAGGTTGTAAATTAGAATGGAATGTGCTAGGAGAAACCCCCATTAGTGTATGTCTCATTACTTCTTTGTTTTTAAATTTTTTAATTGGGGTATAGATTAGAATATTATTTGTCCTAGGTTTACAATATCTGGTTCATTTGTACATTATATATGTCTATGCATGTACAGATCCTCTTCCCATGTAAAATATTACAGAGTGTTCCGTAGACCTCCCTTGCTATAGGGTCGGTCTTTTTGATATACGTATATGATATGAATTTGTATCCATATAGTAACACTGATGTTAATTGATCCATTCCCCCCACCTTTCCTTTTAGATGAGCATAGTTTGTTTTCTAAGTCTGTGAGTGTCTTTCTCTGTGGAAATAGGTTCATTTGTGTCCGTTATTAGATAACGCCTATAAGTGATATCATAGGATAGAGGTCTTTTGCTTTCCGACTTACCTCATGTCTTGTGATTATCTCCAGGCTCATCTGTGGTGCCTCAAAGAGCAGTGTTTCATTGTTTTCCATGGCTGAGATTCCATCGTGTACATGGACCACTACTTTTTATCCATTCACCTGTTGATGGACATTTTGGTAGCTTCACTGTCTTGGCTATTGTGAATGAGGGTGCAGTGCAGCTTTTGCAGCCTGTGTCTTCTCGATTCTGGTCTTCTCAGGTGACAGACCCAGTGGTTCACCTGCTGGATTGAATGGTACCTCAATTTTTCCTTTTCAACGCAGCTCCTTTCTGTTCTCATTATTGGCTGTTACCCTTTCACATCTCACCAGCAAGTAGAGGGTACAGAGTTCTCTAAAACGTCTGCAGCCTTTATTGCTTGTAGACCTTTTGCTGATGGTCAGTCGACTGGGGAGAGTTGAAACGTTTTTGTAGATTAGATTGCATGAGTCTAATACTTCCTGAGGTTGAGCTTTTATCCATTTTCCTTTTCTTTAAAGAGAGTGAGTAAAACTTACCACCTCATACTATCTTCCTGAAAGATTTGCCTGTTTTGAATTTTTTTGTTCATTCCCCACCTCAGCACAATTTTGGAGGGCAGGTGTCCTTTACTGCCCCAAGTCCTTGTGAATGTTCAGTGACCATTAGCTGTGGGTTTAAAGCCGCTCTTGTGGGAAACGGCCGCAAGGCGGCAGCATTTCTCCTTTACCAAATCTGGTTACTAGGGCAACAGAGCCTTAATGGAAGTCGTGTTGTAGGTTGTAAATTAGAATGGAATGTGCCAGGAAAAAGCCCTTTATGTTTATGGCTCATTACTTCTTATGCGTATTTTTAACTCTTTTTTATTTTTTATCACAGCAAATTTGATTACAACGTTTTGTTTATTCTAGGTGTGCAAGATGTGGTTCTTTCACAAATATACATATATCTATTATTCGTCGGATCCTTTTTCCATGTAGATTATGAGAGAATATTGGGTAGTCCTCTCTTGGTATTCCGTAGGTATTTGGTGATTATATATTTCACATGTGTTTGTATATCTCTGTTAACCGCAATGTCGGAATGTATCTACTCCTCACACCTTTCCATTTGGTGAACCATAAGTTTAATGAACCTGTGATTGCCCTTCTCTGTGGAAATATCTTCACTGGTATCGAATTTTAGGTAACACCTATAAGTGATATGATAGGACCTGTGTCTTTCGCTTTCTCACTTACCACAAGTTGCGTGATTACTTCTAGACTCACCTATGGTGCTGCAAATGGCATTGTTTCATTCTTTCGCTAACTAATATTCCATCTCGACATGTAGCAGTTCTTCCTGGTCCACCCATCTGTTGGTGGACTTTTTGGTTACTTCCATATCTTGGCTATTGTAATACTGTGCAGTGCACATTTGCCTGCCTGTGTCTTTCCAATTCTGTCTTCCTAGGTTATAGGTCCAGGAATGGGCCGGCTGGATCATACGGGAGCTCAATGTTTACCTTTTAAAGGCCCCTCCATTCTGTTCTCATTAGTGGCTCTTTCCAGGTTATGTCCCACTTAAAGTTCACGGTATGCATTTCTCCACAACACCTTCAGCATTTACTGTTTATAGATTTCTTGCTGATGGCGATTCTGACTGGTGTGAGCTGATACCAATTTGTGGTTGAATTTGCATGTGTGTCATATTCCGTTGAAATTGGACTGTAAGGCATGTCCGTTTTATTTTTCAAACTGTGATTACAGCTTAGTTCTTCAAAGTGTTTGCTTCAAGTATGTGTCACATTTTAAAATGTTTTGGCCATTACTTCCCTCAAGACATTTTGAGGGCAGGATTCACTTACAGCCCTGCAGTACATGTTCATATGAAGTGACCATTAGCACAGGCTTTACAGCTGCTTTTGCAGGTAACGGCCAGAGGGCGGCATCCTTTCTACGTTCCCCACTCTGGTAACTAGGGAAACAGACCTCCCGGCCAGCGGTGTTCCTCGCTGATAAATTAGAGTGGAATGTGCCCGGGTAAACCCACAGAAGCTGATATCTCCTTCCTTTTGTTTGTTTTTTAAATTTAATTTATAGTTTTTATTGGAGAAATATTCCATTGTGTACATGGACCACTTCTTCTTGGTTCCTTCCTCTGATGATGGACATTTTCATTGCTTCCAAGTGATGGCTATAGTAAATATTGCTGGAGTGCAGGATTGCCAGCCTGTGACTTTTTGATTCTCATTGTCTCAGGAGATAGGCCCAGCAGTGGGTGTGATTGATGGACTGGTAGCTCAATGTTTCCCTTTTCAAAGCACCTCCATTGTGTTTTCATTAGTGGCTCTTACCACATGGCCCTTAGAACCGAGGGTACGCATTTCTCCACAATCCCTTCAGCATTTATTGTTTGCACCGTTTTCGCTAATGGCCATTCTGACTGCTGTGAGCTGATAGGTTTTTCTAATTTGGGTTTGCATGTCTTTAGAAATTCCTAAAATTCAACATTTTTCCACGCCTTTTCCTTTCTGTGAAAAAAAAAAGAAAAAAGTATGAGTACCATATACGTCTTGAAATTGTCTTCTTGGAAGGTTGCCCTCTTTTGAATTTATTACTCGATTTTCGACCCCAGGCCTTTTTTGGAGGGCAGGTGTCATTTACAGAACTGCAACGTTGGTGAATATTTAGGGACCTTTAGCAATGGGTTTAAAGCTGCTGTTAAGGGAAACGGCCACAAGCAGGCAGCATTTCTCCGTTGTCAAATCTGGGTACTAGGGCAGCAGAGTCTTTCTGGAAGTCGTGTTCCTAGGTTGTAAATTAGAATGGAATGTGCTAGGAGAAACCCCCATTAGTGTATGTCTCATTACTTCTTTTTTTTTAAATTTTTTAATTGGGGTATAGATTAGAATATTATTTGTCCTAGGTTTACAATATCTGGTTCATTTGTACATTATATATGTCTATGCATGTACAGATCCTCTTCCCAGGTAAAATATTACAGAGTGTTCCGTAGACCTCCCTTGCTATAGGGTCGGTCTTTTTGATATACGTATATGATATGAATTTGTATCCATATAGTAACACTGATGTTAATTGATCCATTCCCCCCACCTTTCCTTTTAGATGAGCATAGTTTGTTTTCTAAGTCTGTGAGTGTCTTTCTCTGTGGAAATAGGTTCATTTGTGTCAGTTATTAGATAACGCCTATAAGTGATATCATAGGATAGAGGTCTTTTGCTTTCCGACTTACCTCATGTCTTGTGATTATCTCCAGGCTCATCTGTGGTGCCTCAAAGAGCAGTGTTTCATTGTTTTCCATGGCTGAGATTCCATCGTGTACATGGACCACTACTTTTTATCCATTCACCTGTTGATGGACATTTTGGTAGCTTCACTGTCTTGGCTATTGTGAATGAGGGTGCAGTGCAGCTTTTGCAGCCTGTGTCTTCTCGATTCTGGTCTTCTCAGGTGACAGACCCAGTGGTTCACCTGCTGGATTGAATGGTACCTCAATTTTTACTTTTCAACGCAGCTCCTTTCTGTTCTCATTATTGGCTGTTACCCTTTCACATCTCACCAGCAAGTAGAGGGTACAGAGTTCTCTAAAACGCCTGCAGCCTTTATTGTTTGTAGACCTTTTGCTGATGGTCAGTCGACTGGGGAGAGTTGAAACCTTTTTGTAGATTAGATTGCATGAGTCTAATACTTCCTGAGGTTGAGCTTTTATCCATTTTCCTTTTCTTTAAAGAGAGTGAGTAAAACTTACCACCTCATACTATCTTCCTGAAAGATTTGCCTGTTTTGAATTTTTTTGTTCATTCCCCACCTCAGCACAATTTTGGAGGGCAGGTGTCCTTTACTGCCCCAAGTCCTTGTGAATGTTCAGTGACCATTAGCTGTGGGTTTAAAGCCGCTCTTGTGGGAAACGGCCGCAAGGCGGCAGCATTTCTCCTTTACCAAATCTGGTTACTAGGGCAACAGAGCCTTAATGGAAGTCGTGTTGTAGGTTGTAAATTAGAATGGAATGTGCCAGGAAAAAATCCCTTTATGTTTATGGCTCATTACTTCTTATGCGTATTTTTAACTCTTTTATTTTTCATCACAGCAAATTTGATTACAACGTTTTGTTTATTCTAGGTGTGCCAGATGTGGTTCTTTCACAAATATACATATATCTATTATTCGTCGGATCCTTTTTCCATATAGATTATAAAAGAATATTGGGTTGTCCTCTCTTGGTATTCCGTAGGTATTTGGTGATTATATATTTCACATGTGTTTGTATATCTCTGTTAACCCCAATGTCGGAATGTATCTACTCCTCACACCTTTCCATTTGGTGAACCATAAGTTTAATGAACCTGTGATTGCCCTTCTCTGTGGAAATATCTTCACTGGTATCGAATTTTAGGTAACACCTATAAGTGATATGATAGGACCTGTGTCTTTCGCTTTCTCACTTACCACAAGTTGCGTGATTACTTCTAGACTCACCTATGGTGCTGCAAATGGCATTGTTTCATTCTTTCGCTAACTAATATTCCATCTCGACATGTAGCAGTTCTTCCTGGTCCACCCATCTGTTGGTGGACTTTTTGGTTACTTCCATATCTTGGCTATTGTAATACTGTGCAGTGCACATTTGTCTGCCTGTGTCTTTCCAATTCTGTCTTCCTAGGTTATAGGTCCAGGAATGGGCCGGCTGGATCATACGGGAGCTCAATGTTTACCTTTTAAAGGCCCCTCCATTCTGTTCTCATTAGTGGCTCTTTCCAGGTTATGTCCCTCTTAAAGTTCACGGTATGCATTTCTCCACAACACCTTCAGCATTTATTTTTTATACATTTCTTGCCGATGGTGATTCTGACTGGTGTGAGCTAATACCTCTTTGTGATTGAATTTGCATGGGTGGCATATTCCGTTGAAATTGACCTTTAAGGCATGTCCGTTTCATTTTTCAAACTGTGATTACAGCTTAGTTCTTCAAAGTGTTTGCTTCAAGTATGTGTCACCTTTTAAAATGTTTTGGCCATTACTTCCCTCAAGACACTTTGAGGGCAGGTTTCACTTACAGCCCTGCAGTACTTGTTCATATGAAGTGACCATTAGCACAGGCTTTACAGCTGCTTTTGCAGGTAACGGCCAGAGGGCGGCATCCTTTCTACGTTCCCCACTCTGGTAACTAGGGAAACAGACCTCCCGGCCAGCGGTGTTCCTCGCTGATAAATTAGAGTGGAATGTGCCCGGGTAAACCCACAGAAGCTGATATCTCCTTCCTTTTGTTTGTTTTTTAAATTTAATTTATAGTTTTTATTGGAGAAATATTCCATTGTGTACATGGACCACTTCTTCTTGGTTCCTTCCTCTGATGATGGACATTTTCTTTGCTTCCAAGTGATGGCTATAGTAAATATTGCTGGAGTGCAGGATTGCCAGCCTGTGACTTTTTGATTCTCATTGTCTCAGGAGATAGGCCCAGCAGTGGGTGTGATTGATGGACTGGTAGCTCAATGTTTCCCTTTTCAAAGCACCTCCATTGTGTTTTCATTAGTGGCTCTTACCACATGGCCCTTAGAACCAAGGGTACGCATTTCTCCACAATCCCTTCAGCATTTATTGTTTGCACGGTTATCGCTAATGGCCATTCTGACTGCTGTGAGCTGATAGGTTTTTCTAATTTGGGTTTGCATGTCTTTAAAAATTCCTAAAATTCAACATTTTTCCACGCCTTTTCCTTTCTGTGAAAAAAAAAACAGAAAAAAGTATGAGTACCATATACGTCTTGAAATTGTCTTCTTGGAAGGTTGCCCTCTTTTGAATTTATTACTCGATTTTCGACCCCAGGCCTTTTTTGGAGGGCAGGTGTCATTTACAGAACTGCAACGTTGGTGAATATTTAGGGACCTTTAGCAATGGGTTTAAAGCTGCTGTTAAGGGAAACGGCCACAAGGAGGCAGCATTTCTCCGTTGTCAAATCTGGGTACTAGGGCAGCAGAGTCTTTCTGGAAGTCGTGTTCCTAGGTTGTAAATTAGAATGGAATGTGCTAGGAGAAACCCCCATTAGTGTATGTCTCATTACTTCTTTTTTTTTTAAATTTTTTAATTGGGGTATAGATTAGAATATTATTTGTCCTAGGTTTACAATATCTGGTTCATTTGTACATTATATATGTCTATGCATGTACAGATCCTCTTCCCATGTAAAATATTACAGAGTGTTCTGTAGACCTCCCTTGCTATATGGTCGGTCTTTTTGATATACGTATATGATATGAATTTGTATCCATATAGTAACACTGATGTTAATTGATCCATTCCCCCCCACCTTTCCTTTTAGATGAGCATAGTTTGTTTTCTAAGTCTGTGAGTGTCATTCTCTGTGGAAATAGGTTCATTTGTGTCCGTTATTAGATAACGCCTATAAGTGATATCATAGGATAGAGGTCTTTTGCTTTCCGACTTACCTCATGTCTTGTGATTATCTCCAGGCTCATCTGTGGTGCCTCAAAGAGCAGTGTTTCATTGTTTTCCATGGCTGAGATTCCATCGTGTACATGGACCACTACTTTTTATCCATTCACCTGTTGATGGACATTTTGGTAGCTTCACTGTCTTGGCTATTGTGAATGAGGGTGCAGTGCAGCTTTTCAGCCTGTGTCTTCTCGATTCTGGTCTTCTCAGGTGACAGACCCAGTGGTTCACCTGCTGGATTGAATGGTACCTCAATTTTTACTTTTCAACGCAGCTCCTTTCTGTTCTCATTAGTGGCTGTTACCCTTTCACATCTCACCAGCAAGTAGAGGGTACAGAGTTCTCTAAAACGCCTGCAGCCTTTATTGTTTGTAGACCTTTTGCTGATGGTCAGTCGACTGGGGAGAGTTGAAACCTTTTTGTAGATTAGATTGCATGAGTCTAATACTTCCTGAGGTTGAGCTTTTATCCATTTTCCTTTTCTTTAAAGAGAGTGAGTAAAACTTACCACCTCATACTATCTTCCTGAAAGATTTGCCTGTTTTGAATTTTTTTGTTCATTCCCCACCTCAGCACAATTTTGGAGGGCAGGTGTCCTTTACTGCCCCAAGTCCTTGTGAATGTTCAGTGACCATTAGCTGTGGGTTTAAAGCCGCTCTTGTGGGAAACGGCCGCAAGGCGGCAGCATTTCTCCTTTACCAAATCTGGTTACTAGGGCAACAGAGCCTTAATGGAAGTCGTGTTGTAGGTTGTAAATTAGAATGGAATGTGCCAGGAAAAATCCCTTTATGTTTATGGCTCATTACTTCTTATGCGTATTTTTAACTCTTTTTTATTTTTCATCACAGCAAATTTGATTACAACGTTTTGTTTATTCTAGGTGTGCAAGATGTGGTTCTTTCACAAATATACATATATCTATTATTCGTCGGATCCTTTTTCCATGTAGATTATGAGAGAATATTGGGTAGTCCTCTCTTGGTATTCCGTAGGTATTTGGTGATTATATATTTCACATGTGTTTGTATATCTCTGTTAACCCCAATGTCGGAATGTATCTACTCCTCACACCTTTCCATTTGGTGAACCATAAGTTTAATGAACCTGTGATTGCCCTTCTCTGTGGAAATATCTTCACTGGTATCGAATTTTAGGTAACACCTATAAGTGATATGATAGGACCTGTGTCTTTCGCTTTCTCACTTACCACAAGTTGCGTGATTACTTCTAGACTCACCTATGGTGCTGCAAATGGCACTGTTTCATTCTTTCGCTAACTAATATTCCATCTCGACATGTAGCAGTTCTTCCTGGTCCACCCATCTGTTGGTGGACTTTTTGGTTACTTCCATATCTTGGCTATTGTAATACTGTGCAGTGCACATTTGTCTGCCTGTGTCTTTCCAATTCTGTCTTCCTAGGTTATAGGTCCAGGAATGGGCCGGCTGGATCATACGGGAGCTCAATGTTTACCTTTTAAAGGCCCCTCCATTCTGTTCTCATTAGTGGCTCTTTCCAGGTTATGTCCCTCTTAAAGTTCACGGTATGCATTTCTCCACAACACCTTCAGCATTTACTGTTTATAGATTTCTTGCTGATGGCGATTCTGACTGGTGTGAGCTGATACCAATTTGTGGTTGAATTTGCATGTGTGTCATATTCCGTTGAAATTGGCCTGTAAGGCATATCCGTTTTATTTTTCAAACTGTGATTACAGCTTAGTTCTTCAAAGTGTTTGCTTCAAGTATGTGTCACATTTTAAAATGTTTTGGCCATTACTTCCCTCAAGACACTTTGAGGGCAGGTTTCACTTACAGCCCTGCAGTACTTGTTCATATGAAGTGACCATTAGCACAGGCTTTACAGCTGCTTTTGCAGGTAACGGCCAGAGGGCGGCATCCTTTCTACGTTCCCCACTCTGGTAACTAGGGAAACAGACCTCCCGGCCAGCGGTGTTCCTCGCTGATAAATTAGAGTGGAATGTGCCCGGGTAAACCCACAGAAGCTGATATCTCCTTCCTTTTGTTTGTTTTTTAAATTTAATTTATAGTTTTTATTGGAGAAATATTCCATTGTGTACATGGACCACTTCTTCTTGGTTCCTTCCTCTGATGATGGACATTTTCTTTGCTTCCAAGTGATGGCTATAGTAAATATTGCTGGAGTGCAGGATTGCCAGCCTGTGACTTTTTGATTCTCATTGTCTCAGGAGATAGGCCCAGCAGTGGGTGTGATTGATGGACTGGTAGCTCAATGTTTCCCTTTTCAAAGCACCTCCATTGTGTTTTCATTAGTGGCTCTTACCACATGGCCCTTAGAACCGAGGGTACGCATTTCTCCACAATCCCTTCAGCATTTATTGTTTGCACCGTTTTCGCTAATGGCCATTCTGACTGCTGTGAGCTGATAGGTTTTTCTAATTTGGGTTTGCATGTCTTTAAAAATTCCTAAAATTCAACATTTTTCCACGCCTTTTCCTTTCTGTGAAAAAAAAAACAGAAAAAAGTATGAGTACCATATACGTCTTGAAATTGTCTTCTTGGAAGGTTGCCCTCTTTTGAATTTATTACTCGATTTTCGACCCCAGGCCTTTTTTGGAGGGCAGGTGTCATTTACAGAACTGCAACGTTGGTGAATACTTAGGGACCTTTAGCAATGGGTTTAAAGCTGCTGTTAAGGGAAACGGCCACAAGGAGGCAGCATTTCTCCGTTGTCAAATCTGGGTACGAGGGCAGCAGAGTCTTTCTGGAAGTCGTGTTCCTAGGTTGTAAATTAGAATGGAATGTGCTAGGAGAAACCCCCATTAGTGTATGTCTCATTACTTCTTTTTTTTTTAAATTTTTTAATTGGGGTATAGATTAGAATATAATTTGTCCTAGGTTTACAATATCTGGTTCATTTGTACATTATATATGTCTATGCATGTACAGATCCTCTTCCCATGTAAAATATTACAGAGTGTTCCGTAGACCTCCCTTGCTATATGGTCGGTCTTTTTGATATACGTATATGATATGAATTTGTATCCATATAGTAACACTGATGTTAATTGATCCATTCCCCCCACCTTTCCTTTTAGATGAGCATAGTTTGTTTTCTAAGTCTGTGAGTGTCTTTCTCTGTGGAAATAGGTTCATTTGTGTCCGTTATTAGATAACGCCTATAAGTGATATCATAGGATAGAGGTCTTTTGCTTTCCGACTTACCTCATGTCTTGTGATTATCTCCAGGCTCATCTGTGGTGCCTCAAAGAGCAGTGTTTCATTGTTTTCCATGGCTGAGATTCCATCGTGTACATGGACCACTACTTTTTATCCATTCACCTGTTGATGGACATTTTGGTAGCTTCACTGTCTTGGCTATTGTGAATGAGGGTGCAGTGCAGCTTTTGCAGCCTGTGTCTTCTCGATTCTGGTCTTCTCAGGTGACAGACCCAGTGGTTCACCTGCTGGATTGAATGGTACCTCAATTTTTACTTTTCAACGCAGCTCCTTTCTGTTCTCATTAGTGGCTGTTACCCTTTCACATCTCACCAGCAAGTAGAGGGTACAGAGTTCTCTAAAACGCCTGCAGCCTTTATTGTTTGTAGACCTTTTGCTGATGGTCAGTCGACTGGGGAGAGTTGAAACCTTTTTGTAGATTAGATTGCATGAGTCTAATACTTCCTGAGGTTGAGCTTTTATCCATTTTCCTTTTCTTTAAAGAGAGTGAGTAAAACTTACCACCTCATACTATCTTCCTGAAAGATTTGCCTGTTTTGAATTTTTTTGTTCATTCCCCACCTCAGCACAATTTTGGAGGGCAGGTGTCCTTTACTGCCCCAAGTCCTTGTGAATGTTCAGTGACCATTAGCTGTGGGTTTAAAGCCGCTCTTGTGGGAAACGGCCGCAAGGCGGCAGCATTTCTCCTTTACCAAATCTGGTTACTAGGGCAACAGAGCCTTAATGGAAGTCGTGTTGTAGGTTGTAAATTAGAATGGAATGTGCCAGGAAAAATCCCTTTATGTTTATGGCTCATTACTTCTTATGCGTATTTTTAACTCTTTTTTATTTTTCATCACAGCAAATTTGATTACAACGTTTTGTTTATTCTAGGTGTGCAAGATGTGGTTCTTTCACAAATATACATATATCTATTATTCGTCGGATCCTTTTTCCATGTAGATTATGAGAGAATATTGGGTAGTCCTCTCTTGGTATTCCGTAGGTATTTGGTGATTATATATTTCACATGTGTTTGTATATCTCTGTTAACCCCAATGTCGGAATGTATCTACTCCTCACACCTTTCCATTTGGTGAACCATAAGTTTAATGAACCTGTGATTGCCCTTCTCTGTGGAAATATCTTCACTGGTATCGAATTTTAGGTAACACCTATAAGTGATATGATAAGACCTGTGTCTTTCGCTTTCTCACTTACCACAAGTTGCGTGATTACTTCTAGACTCACCTATGGTGCTGCAAATGGCACTGTTTCATTCTTTCGCTAACTAATATTCCATCTCGACATGTAGCAGTTCTTCCTGGTCCACCCATCTGTTGGTGGACTTTTTGGTTACTTCCATATCTTGGCTATTGTAATACTGTGCAGTGCACATTTGTCTGCCTGTGTCTTTCCAATTCTGTCTTCCTAGGTTATAGGTCCAGGAATGGGCCGGCTGGATCATACGGGAGCTCAATGTTTACCTTTTAAAGGCCCCTCCATTCTGTTCTCATTAGTGGCTCTTTCCAGGTTATGTCCCTCTTAAAGTTCACGGTATGCATTTCTCCACAACACCTTCAGCATTTATTTTTTATACATTTCTTGCTGATGGTGATTCTGACTGGTGTGAGCTAATACCGCTTTGTGGTTGAATTTGCATGGGTGGCATATTCCGTTGAAATTGACCTTTAAGGCATGTCCGTTTCATTTTTCAAACTGTGATTACAGCTTAGTTCTTCAAAGTGTTTGCTTCAAGTATGTGTCACATTTTAAAATGTTTTGGCCATTACTTCCCTCAAGACACTTTGAGGGCAGGTTTCACTTACAGCCCTGCAGTACTTGTTCATATGAAGTGACCATTAGCACAGGCTTTACAGCTGCTTTTGCAGGTAACGGCCAGAGGGCGGCATCCTTTCTACGTTCCCCACTCTGGTAACTAGGGAAACAGACCTCCCGGCCAGCGGTGTTCCTCGCTGATAAATTAGAGTGGAATGTGCCCGGGTAAACCCACAGAAGCTGATATCTCCTTCCTTTTGTTTGTTTTTTAAATTTAATTTATAGTTTTTATTGGAGAAATATTCCATTGTGTACATGGACCACTTCTTCTTGGTTCCTTCCTCTGATGATGGACATTTTCTTTGCTTCCAAGTGATGGCTATAGTAAATATTGCTGGAGTGCAGGATTGCCAGCCTGTGACTTTTTGATTCTCATTGTCTCAGGAGATAGGCCCAGCAGTGGGTGTGATTGATGGACTGGTAGCTCAATGTTTCCCTTTTCAAAGCACCTCCATTGTGTTTCATTAGTGGCTCTTACCATATGGCCCTTAGAACCAAGGGTACGCATTTCTCCACAATCCCTTCAGCATTTATTGTTTGCACGGTTATCGCTAATGGCCATTCTGACTGCTGTGAGCTGATAGGTTTTTCTAATTTGGGTTTGCATGTCTTTAAAAATTCCTAAAATTCAACATTTTTCCACGCCTTTTCCTTTCTATGAAAAAAAAAACAGAAAAAAGTATGAGTACCATATACGTCTTGAAATTGTCTTCTTGGAAGGTTGCCCTCTTTTGAATTTATTACTCGATTTTCGACCCCAGGCCTTTTTTGGAGGGCAGGTGTCATTTACAGAACTGCAACGTTGGTGAATATTTAGGGACCTTTAGCAATGGGTTTAAAGCTGCTGTTAAGGGAAACGGCCACAAGGAGGCAGCATTTCTCCGTTGTCAAATCTGGGTACGAGGGCAGCAGAGTCTTTCTGGAAGTCGTGTTCCTAGGTTGTAAATTAGAATGGAATGTGCTAGGAGAAACCCCCATTAGTGTATGTCTCATTACTTCTTTTTTTTTTAAATTTTTTAATTGGGGTATAGATTAGAATATAATTTGTCCTAGGTTTACAATATCTGGTTCATTTGTACATTATATATGTCTATGCATGTACAGATCCTCTTCCCATGTAAAATATTACAGAGTGTTCCGTAGACCTCCCTTGCTATATGGTCGGTCTTTTTGATATACGTATATGATATGAATTTGTATCCATATAGTAACACTGATGTTAATTGATCCATTCCCCCCACCTTTCCTTTTAGATGAGCATAGTTTGTTTTCTAAGTCTGTGAGTGTCTTTCTCTGTGGAAATAGGTTCATTTGTGTCCGTTATTAGATAACGCCTATAAGTGATATCATAGGATAGAGGTCTTTTGCTTTCCGACTTACCTCATGTCTTGTGATTATCTCCAGGCTCATCTGTGGTGCCTCAAAGAGCAGTGTTTCATTGTTTTCCATGGCTGAGATTCCATCGTGTACATGGACCACTACTTTTTATCCATTCACCTGTTGATGGACATTTTGGTAGCTTCACTGTCTTGGCTATTGTGAATGAGGGTGCAGTGCAGCTTTTGCAGCCTGTGTCTTCTCGATTCTGGTCTTCTCAGGTGACAGACCCAGTGGTTCACCTGCTGGATTGAATGGTACCTCAATTTTTACTTTTCAACGCAGCTCCTTTCTGTTCTCATTAGTGGCTGTTACCCTTTCACATCTCACCAGCAAGTAGAGGGTACAGAGTTCTCTAAAACGCCTGCAGCCTTTATTGTTTGTAGACCTTTTGCTGATGGTCAGTCGACTGGGGAGAGTTGAAACCTTTTTGTAGATTAGATTGCATGAGTCTAATACTTCCTGAGGTTGAGCTTTTATCCATTTTCCTTTTCTTTAAAGAGAGTGAGTAAAACTTACCACCTCATACTATCTTCCTGAAAGATTTGCCTGTTTTGAATTTTTTTGTTCATTCCCCACCTCTGCACAATTTTGGATGGCAGGTGTCCTTTACTGCCCCAAGTCCTTGTGAATGTTCAGTGACCATTAGCTGTGGGTTTAAAGCCGCTCTTGTGGGAAACGGCCGCAAGGCGGCAGCATTTCTCCTTTACCAAATCTGGTTACTAGGGCAACAGAGCCTTAATGGAAGTCGTGTTGTAGGTTGTAAATTAGAATGGAATGTGCCAGGAAAAAGCCCTTTATGTTTATGGCTCATTACTTCTTATGCGTATTTTTAACTCTTTTTTATTTTTTATCACAGCAAATTTGATTACAACGTTTTGTTTATTCTAGGTGTGCAAGATGTGGTTCTTTCACAAATATACATATATCTATTATTCGTCGGATCCTTTTTCCATGTAGATTATGAGAGAATATTGAGTAGTCCTCTCTTGGTATTCCGTAGGTATTTGGTGATTATATATTTCACATGTGTTTGTATATCTCTGTTAACCCCAATGTCGGAATGTATCTACTCCTCACACCTTTCCATTTGGTGAACCATAAGTTTAATGAACCTGTGATTGCCCTTCTCTGTGGAAATATCTTCACTGGTATCGAATTTTAGGTAACACCTATAAGTGATATGATAGGACCTGTGTCTTTCGCTTTCTCACTTACCACAAGTTGCGTGCTTACTTCTAGACTCACCTATGGTGCTGCAAATGGCATTGTTTCATTCTTTCGCTAACTAATATTCCATCTCGACATGTAGCAGTTCTTCCTGGTCCACCCATCTGTTGGTGGACTTTTTGGTTACTTCCATATCTTGGCTATTGTAATACTGTGCAGTGCACATTTGCCTGCCTGTGTCTTTCCAATTCTGTCTTCCTAGGTTATAGGTCCAGGAATGGGCCGGCTGGATCATACGGGAGCTCAATGTTTACCTTTTAAAGGCCCCTCCATTCTGTTCTCATTAGTGGCTTTTTCCAGGTTATGTCCCTCTTAAAGTTCACGGTATGCATTTCTCCAAAACACCTTCAGCGTTTATTTTTTATACATTTCTTGCTGATGGTGATTCTGACTGGTGTGAGCTAATACCTCTTTGTGGTTGAATTTGCATGTGTGTCATATTCCGTTGAAATTGGCCTGTAAGGCATGTCCGTTTTATTTTTCAAACTGTGATTACAGCTTAGTTCTTCAAAGTGTTTGCTTCAAATATGTGTCACATTTTAAAATGTTTTGGCCATTACTTCCCTCAAGACACTTTGAGGGCATGTTTCACTTACAGCCCTGCAGTACTTGTTCATATGAAGTGACCATTAGCACAGGCTTTACAGCTGCTTTTGCAGGTAACGGCCAGAGGGCGGCATCCTTTCTACGATCCCCACTCTGGTAACTAGGGAAACAGACCTCCCGGCCAGCGGTGTTCCTCGCTGATAAATTAGAGTGGAATGTGCCCGGGTAAACCCACAGAAGCTGATATCTCCTTCCTTTTGTTTGTTTTTTAAATTTAATTTATAGTTTTTATTGGAGAAATATTCCATTGTGTACATGGACCACTTCTTCTTGGTTCCTTCCTCTGATGATGGACATTTTCATTGCTTCCAAGTGATGGCTATAGTAAATATTGCTGGAGTGCAGGATTGCCAGCCTGTGACTTTTTGATTCTCATTTTCTCAGGAGATAGGCCCAGCAGTGGGTGTGATTGATGGACTGGTAGCTCAATGTTTCCCTTTTCAAAGCACCTCCATTGTGTTTTCATTAGTGGCTCTTACCACATGGCCCTTAGAACCGAGGGTACGCATTTCTCCACAATCCCTTCAGCATTTATTGTTTGCACCGTTTTCGCTAATGGCCATTCTGACTGCTGTGAGCTGATAGGTTTTTCTAATTTGGGTTTGCATGTCTTTAAAAATTCCTAAAATTCAACATTTTCCCACGCCTTTTCCTTTCTGTGAAAAAAAAACAGAAAAAAGTATGAGTACCATATACGTCTTGAAATTGTCTTCCTGGAAGGTTGCCCTCTTTTGAATTTATTACTCGATTTTCGACCCCAGGCCTTTTTTGGAGGGCAGGTGTCATTTACAGAACTGCAACGTTGGTGAATATTTAGGGACCTTTAGCAATGGGTTTAAAGCTGCTGTTAAGGGAAACGGCCACAAGGAGGCAGCATTTCTCCGTTGTCAAATCTGGGTACTAGGGCAGCAGAGTCTTTCTGGAAGTCGTGTTCCTAGGTTGTAAATTAGAATGGAATGTGCTAGGAGAAACCCCCATTAGTGTATGTCTCATTACTTTTTTTTTTTTTAATTTTTTAATTGGGGTATAGATTAGAATATTATTTGTCCTAAGTTTACAATATCTGGTTCATTTGTACATTATATATGTCTATGCATGTACAGATCCTCTTCCCATGTAAAATATTACAGAGTGTTCCGTAGACCTCCTTTGCTATATGGTCGGTCTTTTTGATATACGTATATGATATGAATTTGTATCCATATAGTAACACTGATGTTAATTGATCCATTCCCCCCACCTTTCCTTTTAGATGAGCATAGTTTGTTTTCTAAGTCTGTGAGTGTCTTTCTCTGTGGAAATAGGTTCATTTGTGTCCGTTATTAGATAACGCCTATAAGTGATATCATAGGATAGAGGTCTTTTGCTTTCCGACTTACCTCATGTCTTGTGATTATCTCCAGGCTCATCTGTGGTGCCTCAAAGAGCAGTGTTTCATTGTTTTCCATGGCTAAGATTCCATCGTGTACATGGACCACTACTTTTTATCCATTCACCTGTTGATGGACATTTTGGTAGCTTCACTGTCTTGGCTATTGTGAATGAGGGTGCAGTGCAGCTTTTGCAGCCTGTGTCTTCTCGATTCTGGTCTTCTCAGGTGACAGACCCAGTGGTTCACCTGCTGGATTGAATGGTACCTCAATTTTTACTTTTCAACGCAGCTCCTTTCTGTTCTCATTAGTGGCTGTTACCCTTTCACATCTCACCAGCAAGTAGAGGGTACAGAGTTCTCTAAAACGCCTGCAGCCTTTATTGTTTGTAGACCTTTTGCTGATGGTCAGTCGACTGGGGAGAGTTGAAACCTTTTTGTAGATTAGATTGCATGAGTCTAATACTTCCTGAGGTTGAGCTCTTATCCATTTTCCTTTTCTTTAAAGAGAGTGAGTAAAACTTACCACCTGATACTATCTTCCTGAAAGATTTGCCTGTTTTGAATTTTTTTGTTCATTCCCCACCTCAGCACAATTTTGGAGGGCAGGTGTCCTTTACTGCCCCAAGTCCTTGTGAATGTTCAGTGACCATTAGCTGTGGGTTTAAAGCCGCTCTTGTGGGAAACGGCCGCAAGGCGGCAGCATTTCTCCTTTACCAAATCTGGTTACTAGGGCAACAGAGCCTTAATGGAAGTCGTGTTGTAGGTTGTAAATTAGAATGGAATGTGCCAGGAAAAAGCCCTTTATGTTTATGGCTCATTACTTCTTATGCGTATTTTTAACTCTTTTTTATTTTTCATCACAGCAAATTTGATTACAACGTTTTGTTTATTCTAGGTGTGCAAGATGTGGTTCTTTCACAAATATACATATATCTATTATTCGTCGGATCCTTGTTCCATGTAGATTATGAGAGAATATTGGGTAGTCCTCTCTTGGTATTCCGTAGGTATTTGGTGATTATATATTTCACATGTGTTTGTATATCTCTGTTAACCCCAATGTCGGAATGTATCTACTCCTCACACCTTTCCATTTGGTGAACCATAAGTTTAATGAACCTGTGATTGCCCTTCTCTGTGGAAATATCTTCACTGGTATCGAATTTTAGGTAACACCTATAAGTGATATGATAGGACCTGTGTCTTTCGCTTTCTCACTTACCACAAGTTGCGTGATTACTTCTAGACTCACCTATGGTGCTGCAAATGGCACTGTTTCATTCTTTTGCTAACTAATATTCCATCTCGACATGTAGCAGTTCTTCCTGGTCCACCCATCTGTTGGTGGACTTTTTGGTTACTTCCATATCTTGGCTATTGTAATACTGTGCAGTGCACATTTGCCTGCCTGTGTCTTTCCAATTCTGTCTTCCTAGGTTATAGGTCCAGGAATGGGCCGGCTGGATCATACGGGAGCTCAATGTTTACCTTTTAAAGGCCCCTCCATTCTGTTCTCATTAGTGGCTCTTTCCAGGTTATGTCCCTCTTAAAGTTCACGGTATGCATTTCTCCACAACACCTTCAGCGTTTATTTTTTATACATTTCTTGCTGATGGTGATTCTGACTGGTGTGAGCTAATACCTCTTTGTGGTTGAATTTGCATGTGTGTCATATTCCGTTGAAATTGACCTTTAAGGCATGTCCGTTTTATTTTTCAAACTGTGATTACAGCTTAGTTCTTCAAAGTGTTTGCTTCAAGTATGTGTCACATTTTAAAATGTTTTGGCCATTACTTCCCTCAAGACACTTTGAGGGCACGTTTCACTTACAGCCCTGCAGTACTTGTTCATATGAAGTGACCATTAGCACAGGCTTTACAGCTGCTTTTGCAGGTAACGGCCAGAGGGCGGCATCCTTTCTACGTTCCCCACTCTGGTAACTAGGGAAACAGACCTCCCGGCCAGCGGTGTTCCTCGCTGATAAATTAGAGTGGAATGTGCCCGGGTAAACCCACAGAAGCTGATATCTCCTTCCTTTTGTTTGTTTTTTAAATTTAATTTATAGTTTTTATTGGAGAAATATTCCATTGTGTACATGGACCACTTCTTCTTGGTTCCTTCCTCTGATGATGGACATTTTCATTGCTTCCAAGTGATGGCTATAGTAAATATTGCTGGAGTGCAGGATTGCCAGCCTGTGACTTTTTGATTCTCATTGTCTCAGGAGATAGGCCCAGCAGTGGGTGTGATTGATGGACTGGTAGCTCAATGTTTCCCTTTTCAAAGCACCTCCATTGTGTTTTCATTAGTGGCTCTTACCACATGGCCCTTAGAACCGAGGGTACGCATTTCTCCACAATCCCTTCAGCATTTATTGTTTGCACCGTTTTCGCTAATGGCCATTCTGACTGCTGTGAGCTGATAGGTTTTTCTAATTTGGGTTTGCATGTCTTTAAAAATTCCTAAAATTCAATATTTTTCCACGCCTTTTCCTTTCTGTGAAAAAAAGAAAAGAGTATGAGTACCATATACGTCTTGAAATTGTCTTCTTGGAAGGTTGCCCTCTTTTGAATTTATTACTCGATTTTCGACCCCAGGCCTTTTTTGGAGGGCAGGTGTCATTTACAGAACTGCAACGTTGGTGAATATTTAGGGACCTTTAGCAATGGGTTTAAAGCTGCTGTTAAGGGAAACGGCCACAAGGAGGCAGCATTTCTCCGTTGTCAAATCTGGGTACGAGGGCAGCAGAGTCTTTCTGGAAGTCGTGTTCCTAGGTTGTAAATTAGAATGGAATGTGCTAGGAGAAACCCCCATTAGTGTATGTCTCATTACTTCTTTTTTTTTAAATTTTTTAATTGGGGTATAGATTAGAATATTATTTGTCCTAAGTTTACAATATCTGGTTCATTTGTACATTATATATGTCTATGCATGTACAGATCCTCTTCCCATGTAAAATATTACAGAGTGTTCCGTAGACCTCCTTTGCTATATGGTCGGTCTTTTTGATATACGTATATGATATGAATTTGTATCCATATAGTAACACTGATGTTAATTGATCCATTCCCCCCACCTTTCCTTTTGGATGAGCATAGTTTGTTTTCTAAGTCTGTGAGTGTCTTTCTCTGTGGAAATAGGTTCATTTGTGTCCGTTATTAGATAACGCCTATAAGTGATATCATAGGATAGAGGTCTTTTGCTTTCCGACTTACCTCATGTCTTGTGATTATCTCCAGGCTCATCTGTGGTGCCTCAAAGAGCAGTGTTTCATTGTTTTCCATGGCTGAGATTCCATCGTGTACATGGACCACTACTTTTTATCCATTCACCTGTTGATGGACATTTTGGTAGCTTCACTGTCTTGGCTATTGTGAATGAGGGTGCAGTGCAGCTTTTGCAGCCTGTGTCTTCTCGATTCTGGTCTTCTCAGGTGACAGACCCAGTGGTTCACCTGCTGGATTGAATGGTACCTCAATTTTTACTTTTCAACGCAGCTCCTTTCTGTTCTCATTAGTGGCTGTTACCCTTTCACATCTCACCAGCAAGTAGAGGGTACAGAGTTCTCTAAAACGCCTGCAGCCTTTATTGTTTGTAGACCTTTTGCTGATGGTCAGTCGACTGGGGAGAGTTGAAACCTTTTTGTAGATTAGATTGCATGAGTCTAATACTTCCTGAGGTTGAGCTTTTATCCATTTTCCTTTTCTTTAAAGAGAGTGAGTAAAACTTACCACCTCATACTATCTTCCTGAAAGATTTGCCTGTTTTGGATTTTTTTGTTCATTCCCCACCTCAGCACAATTTTGGAGGGCAGGTGTCCTTTACTGCCCCAAGTCCTTGTGAATGTTCAGTGACCATTAGCTGTGGGTTTAAAGCCGCTCTTGTGGGAAACGGCCGCAAGGTGGCAGCATTTCTCCTTTACCAAATCTGGTTACTAGGGCAACAGAGCCTTAATGGAAGTCGTGTTGTAGGTTGTAAATTAGAATGGAATGTGCCAGGAAAAATCCCTTTATGTTTATGGCTCATTACTTCTTATGCGTATTTTTAACTGTTTTTTATTTTTCATCACAGCAAATTTGATTACAACGTTTTGTTTATTCTAGGTGTGCAAGATGTGGTTCTTTCACAAATATACATATATCTATTATTCGTCGGATCCTTGTTCCATGTAGATTATGAGAGAATATTGGGTAGTCCTCTCTTGGTATTCCGTAGGTATTTCGTGATTATATATTTCACATGTGTTTGTATATCTCTGTTAACCCCAATGTCGGAATGTATCTACTCCTCACACCTTTCCATTTGGTGAACCATAAGTTTAATGAACCTGTGATTGCCCTTCTCTGTGGAAATATCTTCACTGGTATCGAATTTTAGGTAACACCTATAAGTGATATGATAGGACCTGTGTCTTTCGCTTTCTCACTTACCACAAGTTGCGTGATTACTTCTAGACTCACCTATGGTGCTGCAAATGGCACTGTTTCATTCTTTCGCTAACTAATATTCCATCTCGACATGTAGCAGTTCTTCCTGGTCCACCCATCTGTTGGTGGACTTTTTGGTTACTTCCATATCTTGGCTATTGTAATACTGTGCAGTGCACATTTGTCTGCCTGTGTCTTTCCAATTCTGTCTTCCTAGGTTATAGGTCCAGGAATGGGCCGGCTGGATCATACGGGAGCTCAATGTTTACCTTTTAAAGGCCCCTCCATTCTGTTCTCATTAGTGGCTCTTTCCAGGTTATGTCCCTCTTAAAGTTCACGGTATGCATTTCTCCACAACACCTTCAGCATTTACTGTTTATAGATTTCTTGCTGATGGCGATTCTGACTGGTGTGAGCTGATACCAATTTGTGGTTGAATTTGCATGTGTGTCATATTCCGTTGAAATTGGCCTGTAAGGCATGTCCGTTTTATTTTTCAAACTGTGATTACAGCTTAGTTCTTCAAAGTGTTTGCTTCAAGTATGTGTCACATTTTAAAATGTTTTGGCCATTACTTCCCTCAAGACATTTTGAGGGCAGGTTTCACTTACAGCCCTGCAGTACTTGTTCATATGAAGTGACCATTAGCACAGGCTTTACAGCTGCTTTTGCAGGTAACGGCCAGAGGGCGGCATCCTTTCTACGATCCCCACTCTGGTAACTAGGGAAACAGACCTCCCGGCCAGCGGTGTTCCTCGCTGATAAATTAGAGTGGAATGTGCCCGGGTAAACCCACAGAAGCTGATATCTCCTTCCTTTTGTTTGTTTTTTAAATTTAATTTATAGTTTTTATTGGAGAAATATTCCATTGTGTACATGGACCACTTCTTCTTGGTTCCTTCCTCTGATGATGGACATTTTCATTGCTTCCAAGTGATGGCTATAGTAAATATTGCTGGAGTGCAGGATTGCCAGCCTGTGACTTTTTGATTCTCATTGTCTCAGGAGATAGGCCCAGCAGTGGGTGTGATTGATGGACTGGTAGCGCAATGTTTCCCTTTTCAAAGCACCTCCATTGTGTTTTCATTAGTGGCTCTTACCACATGGCCCTTAGAACCGAGGGTACGCATTTCTCCACAATCCCTTCAGCATATATTGTTGGCACCGTTTTCGCTAATGGCCATTCTGACTGCTGTGAGCTGATAGGTTTTTCTAATTTGGGTTTGCATGTCTTTAAAAATTCCTAAAATTCAACATTTTTCCACGCCTTTTCCTTTCTGTGAAAAAAAAACAGAAAAAAGTATGAGTACCATATACGTCTTGAAATTGTCTTCTTGGAAGGTTGCCCTCTTTTGAATTTATTACTCGATTTTCGACCCCAGGCCTTTTTTGGAGGGCAGGTGTCATTTACAGAACTGCAACGTTGGTGAATATTTAGGGACCTTTAGCAATGGGTTTAAAGCTGCTGTTAAGGGAAACGGCCACAAGGAGGCAGCATTTCTCCGTTGTCAAATCTGGGTACTAGGGCAGCAGAGTCTTTCAGGAAGTCGTGTTCCTAGGTTGTAAATTAGAATGGAATGTGCTAGGAGAAACCCCCATTAGTGTATGTCTCATTACTTCTTTTTTTTTTAAATTTTTTAATTGGGGTATAGATTAGAATATTATTTGTCCTAAGTTTACAATATCTGGTTCATTTGTACATTATATATGTCTATGCATGTACAGATCCTCTTCCCATGTAAAATATTACAGAGTGTTCCGTAGACCTCCTTTGCTATATGGTCGGTCTTTTTGATATACGTATATGATATGAATTTGTATCCATATAGTAACACTGATGTTAATTGATCCATTCCCCCCACCTTTCCTTTTAGATGAGCATAGTTTGTTTTCTAAGTCTGTGAGTGTCTTTCTCTGTGGAAATAGGTTCATTTGTGTCCGTTATTAGATAACGCCTATAAGTGATATCATAGGATAGAGGTCTTTTGCTTTCCGACTTACCTCATGTCTTGTGATTATCTCCAGGCTCATCTGTGGTGCCTCAAAGAGCAGTGTTTCATTGTTTTCCATGGCTGAGATTCCATCGTGTACATGGACCACTACTTTTTATCCATTCACCTGTTGATGGACATTTTGGTAGCTTCACTGTCTTGGCTATTGTGAATGAGGGTGCAGTGCAGCTTTTGCAGCCTGTGTCTTCTCGATTCTGGTCTTCTCAGGTGACAGACCCAGTGGTTCACCTGCTGGATTGAATGGTACCTCAATTTTTACTTTTCAACGCAGCTCCTTTCTGTTCTCATTAGTGGCTGTTACCCTTTCACATCTCACCAGCAAGTAGAGGGTACAGAGTTCTCTAAAACGCCTGCAGCCTTTATTGTTTGTAGACCTTTTGCTGATGGTCAGTCGACTGGGGAGAGTTGAAACCTTTTTGTAGATTAGATTGCATGAGTCTAATACTTCCTGAGGTTGAGCTTTTATCCATTTTCCTTTTCTTT
This sequence comes from Eubalaena glacialis, assembly GCF_028564815.1. Taxonomy (NCBI): domain Eukaryota; kingdom Metazoa; phylum Chordata; class Mammalia; order Artiodactyla; family Balaenidae; genus Eubalaena; species Eubalaena glacialis. The sequence goes on along the minus strand of NC_083720.1, from coordinate 135,167,025 downwards.
AAAGAGAGTGAGTAAAACTTACCACCTCATACTATCTTCCTGAAAGATTTGCCTGTTTTGGATTTTTTTGTTCATTCCCCACCTCAGCACAATTTTGGAGGGCAGGTGTCCTTTACTGCCCCAAGTCCTTGTGAATGTTCAGTGACCATTAGCTGTGGGTTTAAAGCCGCTCTTGTGGGAAACGGCCGCAAGGTGGCAGCATTTCTCCTTTACCAAATCTGGTTACTAGGGCAACAGAGCCTTAATGGAAGTCGTGTTGTAGGTTGTAAATTAGAATGGAATGTGCCAGGAAAAATCCCTTTATGTTTATGGCTCATTACTTCTTATGCGTATTTTTAACTCTTTTTTATTTTTCATCACAGCAAATTTGATTACAACGTTTTGTTTATTCTAGGTGTGCAAGATGTGGTTCTTTCACAAATATACATATATCTATTATTCGTCGGATCCTTGTTCCATGTAGATTATGAGAGAATATTGGGTAGTCCTCTCTTGGTATTCCGTAGGTATTTCGTGATTATATATTTCACATGTGTTTGTATATCTCTGTTAACCCCAATGTCGGAATGTATCTACTCCTCACACCTTTCCATTTGGTGAACCATAAGTTTAATGAACCTGTGATTGCCCTTCTCTGTGGAAATATCTTCACTGGTATCGAATTTTAGGTAACACCTATAAGTGATATGATAGGACCTGTGTCTTTCGCTTTCTCACTTACCACAAGTTGCGTGATTACTTCTAGACTCACCTATGGTGCTGCAAATGGCACTGTTTCATTCTTTCGCTAACTAATATTCCATCTCGACATGTAGCAGTTCTTCCTGGTCCACCCATCTGTTGGTGGACTTTTTGGTTACTTCCATATCTTGGCTATTGTAATACTGTGCAGTGCACATTTGTCTGCCTGTGTCTTTCCAATTCTGTCTTCCTAGGTTATAGGTCCAGGAATGGGCCGGCTGGATCATACGGGAGCTCAATGTTTACCTTTTAAAGGCCCCTCCATTCTGTTCTCATTAGTGGCTCTTTCCAGGTTATGTCCCTCTTAAAGTTCACGGTATGCATTTCTCCACAACACCTTCAGCATTTACTGTTTATAGATTTCTTGCTGATGGCGATTCTGACTGGTGTGAGCTGATACCAATTTGTGGTTGAATTTGCATGTGTGTCATATTCCGTTGAAATTGGCCTGTAAGGCATGTCCGTTTTATTTTTCAAACTGTGATTACAGCTTAGTTCTTCAAAGTGTTTGCTTCAAGTATGTGTCACATTTTAAAATGTTTTGGCCATTACTTCCCTCAAGACATTTTGAGGGCAGGTTTCACTTACAGCCCTGCAGTACTTGTTCATATGAAGTGACCATTAGCACAGGCTTTACAGCTGCTTTTGCAGGTAACGGCCAGAGGGCGGCATCCTTTCTACGATCCCCACTCTGGTAACTAGGGAAACAGACCTCCCGGCCAGCGGTGTTCCTCGCTGATAAATTAGAGTGGAATGTGCCCGGGTAAACCCACAGAAGCTGATATCTCCTTCCTTTTGTTTGTTTTTTAAATTTAATTTATAGTTTTTATTGGAGAAATATTCCATTGTGTACATGGACCACTTCTTCTTGGTTCCTTCCTCTGATGATGGACATTTTCATTGCTTCCAAGTGATGGCTATAGTAAATATTGCTGGAGTGCAGGATTGCCAGCCTGTGACTTTTTGATTCTCATTGTCTCAGGAGATAGGCCCAGCAGTGGGTGTGATTGATGGACTGGTAGCGCAATGTTTCCCTTTTCAAAGCACCTCCATTGTGTTTTCATTAGTGGCTCTTACCACATGGCCCTTAGAACCGAGGGTACGCATTTCTCCACAATCCCTTCAGCATATATTGTTGGCACCGTTTTCGCTAATGGCCATTCTGACTGCTGTGAGCTGATAGGTTTTTCTAATTTGGGTTTGCATGTCTTTAAAAATTCCTAAAATTCAACATTTTTCCACGCCTTTTCCTTTCTGTGAAAAAAAAACAGAAAAAAGTATGAGTACCATATACGTCTTGAAATTGTCTTCTTGGAAGGTTGCCCTCTTTTGAATTTATTACTCGATTTTCGACCCCAGGCCTTTTTTGGAGGGCAGGTGTCATTTACAGAACTGCAACGTTGGTGAATATTTAGGGACCTTTAGCAATGGGTTTAAAGCTGCTGTTAAGGGAAACGGCCACAAGGAGGCAGCATTTCTCCGTTGTCAAATCTGGGTACTAGGGCAGCAGAGTCTTTCAGGAAGTCGTGTTCCTAGGTTGTAAATTAGAATGGAATGTGCTAGGAGAAACCCCCATTAGTGTATGTCTCATTACTTCTTTTTTTTTTAAATTTTTTAATTGGGGTATAGATTAGAATATTATTTGTCCTAAGTTTACAATATCTGGTTCATTTGTACATTATATATGTCTATGCATGTACAGATCCTCTTCCCATGTAAAATATTACAGAGTGTTCCGTAGACCTCCTTTGCTATATGGTCGGTCTTTTTGATATACGTATATGATATGAATTTGTATCCATATAGTAACACTGATGTTAATTGATCCATTCCCCCCACCTTTCCTTTTAGATGAGCATAGTTTGTTTTCTAAGTCTGTGAGTGTCTTTCTCTGTGGAAATAGGTTCATTTGTGTCCGTTATTAGATAACGCCTATAAGTGATATCATAGGATAGAGGTCTTTTGCTTTCCGACTTACCTCATGTCTTGTGATTATCTCCAGGCTCATCTGTGGTGCCTCAAAGAGCAGTGTTTCATTGTTTTCCATGGCTGAGATTCCATCGTGTACATGGACCACTACTTTTTATCCATTCACCTGTTGATGGACATTTTGGTAGCTTCACTGTCTTGGCTATTGTGAATGAGGGTGCAGTGCAGCTTTTGCAGCCTGTGTCTTCTCGATTCTGGTCTTCTCAGGTGACAGACCCAGTGGTTCACCTGCTGGATTGAATGGTACCTCAATTTTTACTTTTCAACGCAGCTCCTTTCTGTTCTCATTAGTGGCTGTTACCCTTTCACATCTCACCAGCAAGTAGAGGGTACAGAGTTCTCTAAAACGCCTGCAGCCTTTATTGTTTGTAGACCTTTTGCTGATGGTCAGTCGACTGGGGAGAGTTGAAACCTTTTTGTAGATTAGATTGCATGAGTCTAATACTTCCTGAGGTTGAGCTTTTATCCATTTTCCTTTTCTTTAAAGAGAGTGAGTAAAACTTACCACCTCATACTATCTTCCTGAAAGATTTGCCTGTTTTGGATTTTTTTGTTCATTCCCCACCTCAGCACAATTTTGGAGGGCAGGTGTCCTTTACTGCCCCAAGTCCTTGTGAATGTTCAGTGACCATTAGCTGTGGGTTTAAAGCCGCTCTTGTGGGAAACGGCCGCAAGGTGGCAGCATTTCTCCTTTACCAAATCTGGTTACTAGGGCAACAGAGCCTTAATGGAAGTCGTGTTGTAGGTTGTAAATTAGAATGGAATGTGCCAGGAAAAATCCCTTTATGTTTATGGCTCATTACTTCTTATGCGTATTTTTAACTCTTTTTTATTTTTCATCACAGCAAATTTGATTACAACGTTTTGTTTATTCTAGGTGTGCAAGATGTGGTTCTTTCACAAATATACATATATCTATTATTCGTCGGATCCTTGTTCCATGTAGATTATGAGAGAATATTGGGTAGTCCTCTCTTGGTATTCCGTAGGTATTTCGTGATTATATATTTCACATGTGTTTGTATATCTCTGTTAACCCCAATGTCGGAATGTATCTACTCCTCACACCTTTCCATTTGGTGAACCATAAGTTTAATGAACCTGTGATTGCCCTTCTCTGTGGAAATATCTTCACTGGTATCGAATTTTAGGTAACACCTATAAGTGATATGATAGGACCTGTGTCTTTCGCTTTCTCACTTACCACAAGTTGCGTGATTACTTCTAGACTCACCTATGGTGCTGCAAATGGCACTGTTTCATTCTTTCGCTAACTAATATTCCATCTCGACATGTAGCAGTTCTTCCTGGTCCACCCATCTGTTGGTGGACTTTTTGGTTACTTCCATATCTTGGCTATTGTAATACTGTGCAGTGCACATTTGTCTGCCTGTGTCTTTCCAATTCTGTCTTCCTAGGTTATAGGTCCAGGAATGGGCCGGCTGGATCATACGGGAGCTCAATGTTTACCTTTTAAAGGCCCCTCCATTCTGTTCTCATTAGTGGCTCTTTCCAGGTTATGTCCCTCTTAAAGTTCACGGTATGCATTTCTCCACAACACCTTCAGCATTTACTGTTTATAGATTTCTTGCTGATGGCGATTCTGACTGGTGTGAGCTGATACCAATTTGTGGTTGAATTTGCATGTGTGTCATATTCCGTTGAAATTGGCCTGTAAGGCATGTCCGTTTTATTTTTCAAACTGTGATTACAGCTTAGTTCTTCAAAGTGTTTGCTTCAAGTATGTGTCACATTTTAAAATGTTTTGGCCATTACTTCCCTCAAGACATTTTGAGGGCAGGTTTCACTTACAGCCCTGCAGTACTTGTTCATATGAAGTGACCATTAGCACAGGCTTTACAGCTGCTTTTGCAGGTAACGGCCAGAGGGCGGCATCCTTTCTACGATCCCCACTCTGGTAACTAGGGAAACAGACCTCCCGGCCAGCGGTGTTCCTCGCTGATAAATTAGAGTGGAATGTGCCCGGGTAAACCCACAGAAGCTGATATCTCCTTCCTTTTGTTTGTTTTTTAAATTTAATTTATAGTTTTTATTGGAGAAATATTCCATTGTGTACATGGACCACTTCTTCTTGGTTCCTTCCTCTGATGATGGACATTTTCATTGCTTCCAAGTGATGGCTATAGTAAATATTGCTGGAGTGCAGGATTGCCAGCCTGTGACTTTTTGATTCTCATTGTCTCAGGAGATAGGCCCAGCAGTGGGTGTGATTGATGGACTGGTAGCGCAATGTTTCCCTTTTCAAAGCACCTCCATTGTGTTTTCATTAGTGGCTCTTACCACATGGCCCTTAGAACCGAGGGTACGCATTTCTCCACAATCCCTTCAGCATATATTGTTGGCACCGTTTTCGCTAATGGCCATTCTGACTGCTGTGAGCTGATAGGTTTTTCTAATTTGGGTTTGCATGTCTTTAAAAATTCCTAAAATTCAACATTTTTCCACGCCTTTTCCTTTCTGTGAAAAAAAAACAGAAAAAAGTATGAGTACCATATACGTCTTGAAATTGTCTTCTTGGAAGGTTGCCCTCTTTTGAATTTATTACTCGATTTTCGACCCCAGGCCTTTTTTGGAGGGCAGGTGTCATTTACAGAACTGCAACGTTGGTGAATATTTAGGGACCTTTAGCAATGGGTTTAAAGCTGCTGTTAAGGGAAACGGCCACAAGGAGGCAGCATTTCTCCGTTGTCAAATCTGGGTACTAGGGCAGCAGAGTCTTTCAGGAAGTCGTGTTCCTAGGTTGTAAATTAGAATGGAATGTGCTAGGAGAAACCCCCATTAGTGTATGTCTCATTACTTCTTTTTTTTTTAAATTTTTTAATTGGGGTATAGATTAGAATATTATTTGTCCTAAGTTTACAATATCTGGTTCATTTGTACATTATATATGTCTATGCATGTACAGATCCTCTTCCCATGTAAAATATTACAGAGTGTTCCGTAGACCTCCTTTGCTATATGGTCGGTCTTTTTGATATACGTATATGATATGAATTTGTATCCATATAGTAACACTGATGTTAATTGATCCATTCCCCCCACCTTTCCTTTTAGATGAGCATAGTTTGTTTTCTAAGTCTGTGAGTGTCTTTCTCTGTGGAAATAGGTTCATTTGTGTCCGTTATTAGATAACGCCTATAAGTGATATCATAGGATAGAGGTCTTTTGCTTTCCGACTTACCTCATGTCTTGTGATTATCTCCAGGCTCATCTGTGGTGCCTCAAAGAGCAGTGTTTCATTGTTTTCCATGGCTGAGATTCCATCGTGTACATGGACCACTACTTTTTATCCATTCACCTGTTGATGGACATTTTGGTAGCTTCACTGTCTTGGCTATTGTGAATGAGGGTGCAGTGCAGCTTTTGCAGCCTGTGTCTTCTCGATTCTGGTCTTCTCAGGTGACAGACCCAGTGGTTCACCTGCTGGATTGAATGGTACCTCAATTTTTACTTTTCAACGCAGCTCCTTTCTGTTCTCATTAGTGGCTGTTACCCTTTCACATCTCACCAGCAAGTAGAGGGTACAGAGTTCTCTAAAACGCCTGCAGCCTTTATTGTTTGTAGACCTTTTGCTGATGGTCAGTCGACTGGGGAGAGTTGAAACCTTTTTGTAGATTAGATTGCATGAGTCTAATACTTCCTGAGGTTGAGCTTTTATCCATTTTCCTTTTCTTTAAAGAGAGTGAGTAAAACTTACCACCTCATACTATCTTCCTGAAAGATTTGCCTGTTTTGGATTTTTTTGTTCATTCCCCACCTCAGCACAATTTTGGAGGGCAGGTGTCCTTTACTGCCCCAAGTCCTTGTGAATGTTCAGTGACCATTAGCTGTGGGTTTAAAGCCGCTCTTGTGGGAAACGGCCGCAAGGTGGCAGCATTTCTCCTTTACCAAATCTGGTTACTAGGGCAACAGAGCCTTAATGGAAGTCGTGTTGTAGGTTGTAAATTAGAATGGAATGTGCCAGGAAAAATCCCTTTATGTTTATGGCTCATTACTTCTTATGCGTATTTTTAACTCTTTTTTATTTTTCATCACAGCAAATTTGATTACAACGTTTTGTTTATTCTAGGTGTGCAAGATGTGGTTCTTTCACAAATATACATATATCTATTATTCGTCGGATCCTTGTTCCATGTAGATTATGAGAGAATATTGGGTAGTCCTCTCTTGGTATTCCGTAGGTATTTCGTGATTATATATTTCACATGTGTTTGTATATCTCTGTTAACCCCAATGTCGGAATGTATCTACTCCTCACACCTTTCCATTTGGTGAACCATAAGTTTAATGAACCTGTGATTGCCCTTCTCTGTGGAAATATCTTCACTGGTATCGAATTTTAGGTAACACCTATAAGTGATATGATAGGACCTGTGTCTTTCGCTTTCTCACTTACCACAAGTTGCGTGATTACTTCTAGACTCACCTATGGTGCTGCAAATGGCACTGTTTCATTCTTTCGCTAACTAATATTCCATCTCGACATGTAGCAGTTCTTCCTGGTCCACCCATCTGTTGGTGGACTTTTTGGTTACTTCCATATCTTGGCTATTGTAATACTGTGCAGTGCACATTTGTCTGCCTGTGTCTTTCCAATTCTGTCTTCCTAGGTTATAGGTCCAGGAATGGGCCGGCTGGATCATACGGGAGCTCAATGTTTACCTTTTAAAGGCCCCTCCATTCTGTTCTCATTAGTGGCTCTTTCCAGGTTATGTCCCTCTTAAAGTTCATGGTATGCATTTCTCCACAACACCTTCAGCATTTACTGTTTATAGATTTCTTGCTGATGGCGATTCTGACTGGTGTGAGCTGATACCAATTTGTGGTTGAATTTGCATGTGTGTCATATTCCGTTGAAATTGGCCTGTAAGGCATGTCCGTTTTATTTTTCAAACTGTGATTACAGCTTAGTTCTTCAAAGTGTTTGCTTCAAGTATGTGTCACATTTTAAAATGTTTTGGCCATTACTTCCCTCAAGACATTTTGAGGGCAGGTTTCACTTACAGCCCTGCAGTACTTGTTCATATGAAGTGACCATTAGCACAGGCTTTACAGCTGCTTTTGCAGGTAACGGCCAGAGGGCGGCATCCTTTCTACGATCCCCACTCTGGTAACTAGGGAAACAGACCTCCCGGCCAGCGGTGTTCCTCGCTGATAAATTAGAGTGGAATGTGCCCGGGTAAACCCACAGAAGCTGATATCTCCTTCCTTTTGTTTGTTTTTTAAATTTAATTTATAGTTTTTATTGGAGAAATATTCCATTGTGTACATGGACCACTTCTTCTTGGTTCCTTCCTCTGATGATGGACATTTTCATTGCTTCCAAGTGATGGCTATAGTAAATATTGCTGGAGTGCAGGATTGCCAGCCTGTGACTTTTTGATTCTCATTGTCTCAGGAGATAGGCCCAGCAGTGGGTGTGATTGATGGACTGGTAGCTCAATGTTTCCCTTTTCAAAGCACCTCCATTGTGTTTTCATTAGTGGCTCTTACCACATGGCCCTTAGAACCGAGGGTACGCATTTCTCCACAATCCCTTCAGCATATATTGTTTGCACCTTTTTCGCTAATGGCCATTCTGACTGCTGTGAGCTGATAGGTTTTTCTAATTTGGGTTTGCATGTCTTTAAAAATTCCTAAAATTCAACATTTTTCCACGCCTTTTCCTTTCTGTGAAAAAAAAACAGAAAAAAGTATGAGTACCATATACGTCTTGAAATTGTCTTCTTGGAAGGTTGCCCTCTTTTGAATTTATTACTCGATTTTCGACCCCAGGCCTTTTTTGGAGGGCAGGTGTCATTTACAGAACTGCAACGTTGGTGAATATTTAGGGACCTTTAGCAATGGGTTTAAAGCTGCTGTTAAGGGAAACGGCCACAAGGAGGCAGCATTTCTCCGTTGTCAAATCTGGGTACTAGGGCAGCAGAGTCTTTCTGGAAGTCGTGTTCCTAGGTTGTAAATTAGAATGGAATGTGCTAGGAGAAACCCCCATTAGTGTATGTCTCATTACTTCTTTTTTTTTTAAATTTTTTAATTGGGGTATAGATTAGAATATTATTTGTCCTAGGTTTACAATATCTGGTTCATTTGTACATTATATATGTCTATGCATGTACAGATCCTCTTCCCATGTAAAATATTACAGAGTGTTCCGTAGACCTCCTTTGCTATATGGTCGGTCTTTTTGATATACGTATATGATATGAATTTGTATCCATATAGTAACACTGATGTTAATTGATCCATTCCCCCCACCTTTCCTTTTAGATGAGCATAGTTTGTTTTCTAAGTCTGTGAGTGTCTTTCTCTGTGGAAATAGGTTCATTTGTGTCCGTTATTAGATAACGCCTATAAGTGATATCATAGGATAGAGGTCTTTTGCTTTCCGACTTACCTCATGTCTTGTGATTATCTCCAGGCTCATCTGTGGTGCCTCAAAGAGCAGTGTTTCATTGTTTTCCATGGCTGAGATTCCATCGTGTACATGGACCACTACTTTTTATCCATTCACCTGTTGATGGACATTTTGGTAGCTTCACTGTCTTGGCTATTGTGAATGAGGGTGCAGTGCAGCTTTTGCAGCCTGTGTCTTCTCGATTCTGGTCTTCTCATGTGACAGACCCAGTGGTTCACCTGCTGGATTGAATGGTACCTCAATTTTTACTTTTCAACGCAGCTCCTTTCTGTTCTCATTAGTGGCTGTTACCCTTTCACATCTCACCAGCAAGTAGAGGGTACAGAGTTCTCTAAAACGCCTGCAGCCTTTATTGTTTGTAGACCTTTTGCTGATGGTCAGTCGACTGGGGAGAGTTGAAACCTTTTTGTAGATTAGATTGCATGACTCTAATACTTCCTGAGGTTGAGCTCTTATCCATTTTCCTTTTCTTTAAAGAGAGTGAGTAAAACTTACCACCTCATACTATCTTCCTGAAAGATTTGCCTGTTTTGAATTTTTTTGTTCATTCCCCACCTCAGCACAATTTTGGAGGGCAGGTGTCTTTTACTGCCCCAAGTCCTTGTGAATGTTCAGTGACCATTAGCTGTGGGTTTAAAGCCGCTCTTGTGGGAAACGGCCGCAAGGCGGCAGCATTTCTCCTTTACCAAATCTGGTTACTAGGGCAACAGAGCCTTAATGGAAGTCGTGTTGTAGGTTGTAAATTAGAATGGAATGTGCCAGGAAAAATCCCTTTATGTTTATGGCTCATTACTTCTTATGCGTATTTTTAACTGTTTTTTATTTTTCATCACAGCAAATTTGATTACAACGTTTTGTTTATTCTAGGTGTGCAAGATGTGGTTCTTTCACAAATATACATATATCTATTATTCGTCGGATCCTTGTTCCATGTAGATTATGAGAGAATATTGGGTAGTCCTCTCTTGGTATTCCGTAGGTATTTCGTGATTATATATTTCACATGTGTTTGTATATCTCTGTTAACCCCAATGTCGGAATGTATCTACTCCTCACACCTTTCCATTTGGTGAACCATAAGTTTAATGAACCTGTGATTGCCCTTCTCTGTGGAAATATCTTCACTGGTATCGAATTTTAGGTAACACCTATAAGTGATATGATAGGACCTGTGTCTTTCGCTTTCTCACTTACCACAAGTTGCGTGATTACTTCTAGACTCACCTATGGTGCTGCAAATGGCACTGTTTCATTCTTTCGCTAACTAATATTCCATCTCGACATGTAGCAGTTCTTCCTGGTCCACCCATCTGTTGGTGGACTTTTTGGTTACTTCCATATCTTGGCTATTGTAATACTGTGCAGTGCACATTTGTCTGCCTGTGTCTTTCCAATTCTGTCTTCCTAGGTTATAGGTCCAGGAATGGGCCGGCTGGATCATACGGGAGCTCAATGTTTACCTTTTAAAGGCCCCTCCATTCTGTTCTCATTAGTGGCTCTTTCCAGGTTATGTCCCTCTTAAAGTTCACGGTATGCATTTCTCCACAACACCTTCAGCATTTACTGTTTATAGATTTCTTGCTGATGGCGATTCTGACTGGTGTGAGCTGATACCAATTTGTGGTTGAATTTGCATGTGTGTCATATTCCGTTGAAATTGGCCTGTAAGGCATGTCCGTTTTATTTTTCAAACTGTGATTACAGCTTAGTTCTTCAAAGTGTTTGCTTCAAGTATGTGTCACATTTTAAAATGTTTTGGCCATTACTTCCCTCAAGACATTTTGAGGGCAGGTTTCACTTACAGCCCTGCAGTACTTGTTCATATGAAGTGACCATTAGCACAGGCTTTACAGCTGCTTTTGCAGGTAACGGCCAGAGGGCGGCATCCTTTCTACGATCCCCACTCTGGTAACTAGGGAAACAGACCTCCCGGCCAGCGGTGTTCCTCGCTGATAAATTAGAGTGGAATGTGCCCGGGTAAACCCACAGAAGCTGATATCTCCTTCCTTTTGTTTGTTTTTTAAATTTAATTTATAGTTTTTATTGGAGAAATATTCCATTGTGTACATGGACCACTTCTTCTTGGTTCCTTCCTCTGATGATGGACATTTTCATTGCTTCCAAGTGATGGCTATAGTAAATATTGCTGGAGTGCAGGATTGCCAGCCTGTGACTTTTTGATTCTCATTGTCTCAGGAGATAGGCCCAGCAGTGGGTGTGATTGATGGACTGGTAGCGCAATGTTTCCCTTTTCAAAGCACCTCCATTGTGTTTTCATTAGTGGCTCTTACCACATGGCCCTTAGAACCGAGGGTACGCATTTCTCCACAATCCCTTCAGCATATATTGTTGGCACCGTTTTCGCTAATGGCCATTCTGACTGCTGTGAGCTGATAGGTTTTTCTAATTTGGGTTTGCATGTCTTTAAAAATTCCTAAAATTCAACATTTTTCCACGCCTTTTCCTTTCTGTGAAAAAAAAACAGAAAAAAGTATGAGTACCATATACGTCTTGAAATTGTCTTCTTGGAAGGTTGCCCTCTTTTGAATTTATTACTCGATTTTCGACCCCAGGCCTTTTTTGGAGGGCAGGTGTCATTTACAGAACTGCAACGTTGGTGAATATTTAGGGACCTTTAGCAATGGGTTTAAAGCTGCTGTTAAGGGAAACGGCCACAAGGAGGCAGCATTTCTCCGTTGTCAAATCTGGGTACTAGGGCAGCAGAGTCTTTCAGGAAGTCGTGTTCCTAGGTTGTAAATTAGAATGGAATGTGCTAGGAGAAACCCCCATTAGTGTATGTCTCATTACTTCTTTTTTTTTTAAATTTTTTAATTGGGGTATAGATTAGAATATTATTTGTCCTAAGTTTACAATATCTGGTTCATTTGTACATTATATATGTCTATGCATGTACAGATCCTCTTCCCATGTAAAATATTACAGAGTGTTCCGTAGACCTCCTTTGCTATATGGTCGGTCTTTTTGATATACGTATATGATATGAATTTGTATCCATATAGTAACACTGATGTTAATTGATCCATTCCCCCCACCTTTCCTTTTAGATGAGCATAGTTTGTTTTCTAAGTCTGTGAGTGTCTTTCTCTGTGGAAATAGGTTCATTTGTGTCCGTTATTAGATAACGCCTATAAGTGATATCATAGGATAGAGGTCTTTTGCTTTCCGACTTACCTCATGTCTTGTGATTATCTCCAGGCTCATCTGTGGTGCCTCAAAGAGCAGTGTTTCATTGTTTTCCATGGCTGAGATTCCATCGTGTACATGGACCACTACTTTTTATCCATTCACCTGTTGATGGACATTTTGGTAGCTTCACTGTCTTGGCTATTGTGAATGAGGGTGCAGTGCAGCTTTTGCAGCCTGTGTCTTCTCGATTCTGGTCTTCTCAGGTGACAGACCCAGTGGTTCACCTGCTGGATTGAATGGTACCTCAATTTTTACTTTTCAACGCAGCTCCTTTCTGTTCTCATTAGTGGCTGTTACCCTTTCACATCTCACCAGCAAGTAGAGGGTACAGAGTTCTCTAAAACGCCTGCAGCCTTTATTGTTTGTAGACCTTTTGCTGATGGTCAGTCGACTGGGGAGAGTTGAAACCTTTTTGTAGATTAGATTGCATGAGTCTAATACTTCCTGAGGTTGAGCTTTTATCCATTTTCCTTTTCTTTAAAGAGAGTGAGTAAAACTTACCACCTCATACTATCTTCCTGAAAGATTTGCCTGTTTTGGATTTTTTTGTTCATTCCCCACCTCAGCACAATTTTGGAGGGCAGGTGTCCTTTACTGCCCCAAGTCCTTGTGAATGTTCAGTGACCATTAGCTGTGGGTTTAAAGCCGCTCTTGTGGGAAACGGCCGCAAGGTGGCAGCATTTCTCCTTTACCAAATCTGGTTACTAGGGCAACAGAGCCTTAATGGAAGTCGTGTTGTAGGTTGTAAATTAGAATGGAATGTGCCAGGAAAAATCCCTTTATGTTTATGGCTCATTACTTCTTATGCGTATTTTTAACTCTTTTTTATTTTTCATCACAGCAAATTTGATTACAACGTTTTGTTTATTCTAGGTGTGCAAGATGTGGTTCTTTCACAAATATACATATATCTATTATTCGTCGGATCCTTGTTCCATGTAGATTATGAGAGAATATTGGGTAGTCCTCTCTTGGTATTCCGTAGGTATTTCGTGATTATATATTTCACATGTGTTTGTATATCTCTGTTAACCCCAATGTCGGAATGTATCTACTCCTCACACCTTTCCATTTGGTGAACCATAAGTTTAATGAACCTGTGATTGCCCTTCTCTGTGGAAATATCTTCACTGGTATCGAATTTTAGGTAACACCTATAAGTGATATGATAGGACCTGTGTCTTTCGCTTTCTCACTTACCACAAGTTGCGTGATTACTTCTAGACTCACCTATGGTGCTGCAAATGGCACTGTTTCATTCTTTCGCTAACTAATATTCCATCTCGACATGTAGCAGTTCTTCCTGGTCCACCCATCTGTTGGTGGACTTTTTGGTTACTTCCATATCTTGGCTATTGTAATACTGTGCAGTGCACATTTGTCTGCCTGTGTCTTTCCAATTCTGTCTTCCTAGGTTATAGGTCCAGGAATGGGCCGGCTGGATCATACGGGAGCTCAATGTTTACCTTTTAAAGGCCCCTCCATTCTGTTCTCATTAGTGGCTCTTTCCAGGTTATGTCCCTCTTAAAGTTCATGGTATGCATTTCTCCACAACACCTTCAGCATTTACTGTTTATAGATTTCTTGCTGATGGCGATTCTGACTGGTGTGAGCTGATACCAATTTGTGGTTGAATTTGCATGTGTGTCATATTCCGTTGAAATTGGCCTGTAAGGCATGTCCGTTTTATTTTTCAAACTGTGATTACAGCTTAGTTCTTCAAAGTGTTTGCTTCAAGTATGTGTCACATTTTAAAATGTTTTGGCCATTACTTCCCTCAAGACATTTTGAGGGCAGGTTTCACTTACAGCCCTGCAGTACTTGTTCATATGAAGTGACCATTAGCACAGGCTTTACAGCTGCTTTTGCAGGTAACGGCCAGAGGGCGGCATCCTTTCTACGATCCCCACTCTGGTAACTAGGGAAACAGACCTCCCGGCCAGCGGTGTTCCTCGCTGATAAATTAGAGTGGAATGTGCCCGGGTAAACCCACAGAAGCTGATATCTCCTTCCTTTTGTTTGTTTTTTAAATTTAATTTATAGTTTTTATTGGAGAAATATTCCATTGTGTACATGGACCACTTCTTCTTGGTTCCTTCCTCTGATGATGGACATTTTCATTGCTTCCAAGTGATGGCTATAGTAAATATTGCTGGAGTGCAGGATTGCCAGCCTGTGACTTTTTGATTCTCATTGTCTCAGGAGATAGGCCCAGCAGTGGGTGTGATTGATGGACTGGTAGCTCAATGTTTCCCTTTTCAAAGCACCTCCATTGTGTTTTCATTAGTGGCTCTTACCACATGGCCCTTAGAACCGAGGGTACGCATTTCTCCACAATCCCTTCAGCATATATTGTTTGCACCTTTTTCGCTAATGGCCATTCTGACTGCTGTGAGCTGATAGGTTTTTCTAATTTGGGTTTGCATGTCTTTAAAAATTCCTAAAATTCAACATTTTTCCACGCCTTTTCCTTTCTGTGAAAAAAAAACAGAAAAAAGTATGAGTACCATATACGTCTTGAAATTGTCTTCTTGGAAGGTTGCCCTCTTTTGAATTTATTACTCGATTTTCGACCCCAGGCCTTTTTTGGAGGGCAGGTGTCATTTACAGAACTGCAACGTTGGTGAATATTTAGGGACCTTTAGCAATGGGTTTAAAGCTGCTGTTAAGGGAAACGGCCACAAGGAGGCAGCATTTCTCCGTTGTCAAATCTGGGTACTAGGGCAGCAGAGTCTTTCTGGAAGTCGTGTTCCTAGGTTGTAAATTAGAATGGAATGTGCTAGGAGAAACCCCCATTAGTGTATGTCTCATTACTTCTTTTTTTTTTAAATTTTTTAATTGGGGTATAGATTAGAATATTATTTGTCCTAGGTTTACAATATCTGGTTCATTTGTACATTATATATGTCTATGCATGTACAGATCCTCTTCCCATGTAAAATATTACAGAGTGTTCCGTAGACCTCCTTTGCTATATGGTCGGTCTTTTTGATATACGTATATGATATGAATTTGTATCCATATAGTAACACTGATGTTAATTGATCCATTCCCCCCACCTTTCCTTTTAGATGAGCATAGTTTGTTTTCTAAGTCTGTGAGTGTCTTTCTCTGTGGAAATAGGTTCATTTGTGTCCGTTATTAGATAACGCCTATAAGTGATATCATAGGATAGAGGTCTTTTGCTTTCCGACTTACCTCATGTCTTGTGATTATCTCCAGGCTCATCTGTGGTGCCTCAAAGAGCAGTGTTTCATTGTTTTCCATGGCTGAGATTCCATCGTGTACATGGACCACTACTTTTTATCCATTCACCTGTTGATGGACATTTTGGTAGCTTCACTGTCTTGGCTATTGTGAATGAGGGTGCAGTGCAGCTTTTGCAGCCTGTGTCTTCTCGATTCTGGTCTTCTCATGTGACAGACCCAGTGGTTCACCTGCTGGATTGAATGGTACCTCAATTTTTACTTTTCAACGCAGCTCCTTTCTGTTCTCATTAGTGGCTGTTACCCTTTCACATCTCACCAGCAAGTAGAGGGTACAGAGTTCTCTAAAACGCCTGCAGCCTTTATTGTTTGTAGACCTTTTGCTGATGGTCAGTCGACTGGGGAGAGTTGAAACCTTTTTGTAGATTAGATTGCATGACTCTAATACTTCCTGAGGTTGAGCTCTTATCCATTTTCCTTTTCTTTAAAGAGAGTGAGTAAAACTTACCACCTCATACTATCTTCCTGAAAGATTTGCCTGTTTTGAATTTTTTTGTTCATTCCCCACCTCAGCACAATTTTGGAGGGCAGGTGTCTTTTACTGCCCCAAGTCCTTGTGAATGTTCAGTGACCATTAGCTGTGGGTTTAAAGCCGCTCTTGTGGGAAACGGCCGCAAGGCGGCAGCATTTCTCCTTTACCAAATCTGGTTACTAGGGCAACAGAGCCTTAATGGAAGTCGTGTTGTAGGTTGTAAATTAGAATGGAATGTGCCAGGAAAAAGCCCTTTATGTTTATGGCTCATTACTTCTTATGCGTATTTTTAACTCTTTTTTATTTTTTATCACAGCAAATTTGATTACAACGTTTTGTTTATTCTAGGTGTGCAAGATGTGGTTCTTTCACAAATATACATATATCTATTATTCGTCGGATCCTTGTTCCATGTAGATTATGAGAGAATATTGGGTAGTCCTCTCTTGGTATTCCGTAGGTATTTGGTGATTATATATTTCACATGTGTTTGTATATCTCTGTTAACCCCAATGTCGGAATGTATCTACTCCTCACACCTTTCCATTTGGTGAACCATAAGTTTAATGAACCTGTGATTGCCCTTCTCTGTGGAAATATCTTCATTGGTATCGAATTTTAGGTAACACCTATAAGTGATATGATAGGACCTGTGTCTTTCGCTTTCTCACTTACCACAAGTTGCGTGATTACTTCTAGACTCACCTATGGTGCTGCAAATGGCATTGTTTCATTCTTTCGCTAACTAATATTCCATCTCGACATGTAGCAGTTCTTCCTGGTCCACCCATCTGTTGGTGGACTTTTTGGTTACTTCCATATCTTGGCTATTGTAATACTGTGCAGTGCACATTTGCCTGCCTGTGTCTTTCCAATTCTGTCTTCCTAGGTTATAGGTCCAGGAATGGGCCGGCTGGATAATACGGGAGCTCAATGTTTACCTTTTAAAGGCCCCTCCATTCTGTTCTCATTAGTGGCTCTTTCCAGGTTATGTCCCTCTTAAAGTTCACGGTATGCATTTCTCCACAACACCTTCAGCGTTTATTTTTTATACATTTCTTGCTGATGGTGATTCTGACTGGTGTGAGCTAATACCTCTTTGTGGTTGAATTTGCATGTGTGTCATATTCCGTTGAAATTGACCTTTAAGGCATGTCCGTTTTATTTTTCAAACTGTGATTACAGCTTAGTTCTTCAAAGTGTTTGCTTCAAGTATGTGTCACATTTTAAAATGTTTTGGCCATTACTTCCCTCAAGACACTTTGAGGGCACGTTTCACTTACAGCCCTGCAGTACTTGTTCATATGAAGTGACCATTAGCACAGGCTTTACAGCTGCTTTTGCAGGTAACGGCCAGAGGGCGGCATCCTTTCTACGTTCCCCACTCTGGTAACTAGGGAAACAGACCTCCCGGCCAGCGGTGTTCCTCGCTGATAAATTAGAGTGGAATGTGACCGGGTAAACCCACAGAAGCTGATATCTCCTTCCTTTTGTTTGTTTTTTAAATTTAATTTATAGTTTTTATTGGAGAAATATTCCATTGTGTACATGGACCACTTCTTCTTGGTTCCTTCCTCTGATGATGGACATTTTCATTGCTTCCAAGTGATGGCTATAGTAAATATTGCTGGAGTGCAGGATTGCCAGCCTGTGACTTTTTGATTCTCATTGTCTCAGGAGATAGGCCCAGCAGTGGGTGTGATTGATGGACTGGTAGCTCAATGTTTCCCTTTTCAAAGCACCTCCATTGTGTTTTCATTAGTGGCTCTTACCACATGGCCCTTAGAACCGAGGGTACGCATTTCTCCACAATCCCTTCAGCATTTATTGTTTGCACCGTTTTCGCTAATGGCCATTCTGACTGCTGTGAGCTGATAGGTTTTTCTAATTTGGGTTTGCATGTCTTTAAAAATTCCTAAAATTCAACATTTTTCCACGCCTTTTCCTTTCTGTGAAAAAAAAACAGAAAAGAGTATGAGTACCATATACGTCTTGAAATTGTCTTCTTGGAAGGTTGCCCTCTTTTGAATTTATTACTCGATTTTCGACCCCAGGCCTTTTTTGGAGGGCAGGTGTCATTTACAGAACTGCAACGTTGGTGAATATTTAGGGACCTTTAGCAATGGGTTTAAAGCTGCTGTTAAGGGAAACGGCCACAAGGAGGCAGCATTTCTCCGTTGTCAAATCTGGGTACTAGGGCAGCAGAGTCTTTCTGGAAGTCGTGTTCCTAGGTTGTAAATTAGAATGGAATGTGCTAGGAGAAACCCCCATTAGTGTATGTCTCATTACTTCTTTTTTTTTTAATTTTTTAATTGGGGTATAGATTAGAATATTATTTGTCCTAAGTTTACAATATCTGGTTCATTTGTACATTATATATGTCTATGCATGTACAGATCCTCTTCCCATGTAAAATATTACAGAGTGTTCCGTAGACCTCCTTTGCTATATGGTCGGTCTTTTTGATATACGTATATGATATGAATTTGTATCCATATAGTAACACTGATGTTAATTGATCCATTCCCCCCACCTTTCCTTTTGGATGAGCATAGTTTGTTTTCTAAGTCTGTGAGTGTCTTTCTCTGTGGAAATAGGTTCATTTGTGTCCGTTATAAGATAACGCCTATAAGTGATATCATAGGATAGAGGTCTTTTGCTTTCCGACTTACCTCATGTCTTGTGATTATCTCCAGGCTCATCTGTGGTGCCTCAAAGAGCAGTGTTTCATTGTTTTCCATGGCTGAGATTCCATCGTGTACATGGACCACTACTTTTTATCCATTCACCTGTTGATGGACATTTTGGTAGCTTCACTGTCTTGGCTATTGTGAATAAGGCTGCAGTGCAGCTTTTGCAGCCTGTGTCTTCTCGATTCTGGTCTTCTCAGGTGACAGACCCAGTGGTTCACCTGCTGGATTGAATGGTACCTCAATTTTTACTTTTCAACGCAGCTCCTTTCTGTTCTCATTATTGGCTGTTACCCTTTCACATCTCACCAGCAAGTAGAGGGTACAGAGTTCTCTAAAACGCCTGCAGCCTTTATTGTTTGTAGACCTTTTGCTGATGGTCAGTCGACTGGGGAGAGTTGAAACCTTTTTGTAGATTAGATTGCATGAGTCTAATACTTCCTGAGGTTGAGCTTTTATCCATTTTCCTTTCCTTTAAAGAGAGTGAGTAAAACTTACCACCTCATACTATCTTCCTGAAAGATTTGCCTGTTTTGAATTTTTTTGTTCATTCCCCACCTCAGCACAATTTTGGAGGGCAGGTGTCCTTTACTGCCCCAAGTCCTTGTGAATGTTCAGTGACCATTAGCTGTGGGTTTAAAGCCGCTCTTGTGGGAAACGGCCGCAAGGTGGCAGCATTTCTCCTTTACCAAATCTGGTTACTAGGGCAACAGAGCCTTAATGGAAGTCGTGTTGTAGGTTGTAAATTAGAATGGAATGTGCCAGGAAAAAGCCCTTTATGTTTATGGCTCATTACTTCTTATGCGTATTTTTAACTCTTTTTTATTTTTTATCACAGCAAATTTGATTACAACGTTTTGTTTATTCTAGGTGTGCAAGATGTGGTTCTTTCACAAATATACATATATCTATTAGTCGTCGGATCCTTGTTCCATGTAGATTATGAGAGAATATTGGGTAGTCCTCTCTTGGTATTCCGTAGGTATTTGGTGATTATATATTTCACATGTGTTTGTATATCTCTGTTAACCCCAATGTCGTAATGTATCTACTCCTCACACCTTTCCATTTGGTGAACCATAAGTTTAATGAACCTGTGATTGCCCTTCTCTGTGGAAATATCTTCATTGGTATCGAATTTTAGGTAACACCTATAAGTGATATGATAGGACCTGTGTCTTTCGCTTTCTCACTTACCACAAGTTGCGTGATTACTTCTAGACTCACCTATGGTGCTGCAAATGGCGTTGTTTCATTCTTTCGCTAACTAATATTCCATCTCGACATGTAGCAGTTCTTCCTGGTCCACCCATCTGTTGGTGGACTTTTTGGTTACTTCCATATCTTGGCTATTGTAATACTGTGCAGTGCACATTTGCCTGCCTGTGTCTTTCCAATTCTGTCTTCCTAGGTTATAGGTCCAGGAATGGGCCGGCTGGATCATACGGGAGCTCAATGTTTACCTTTTAAAGGCCCCTCCATTCTGTTCTCATTAGTGGCTCTTTCCAGGTTATGTCCCTCTTAAAGTTCACGGTATGCATTTCTCCACAACACCTTCAGCATTTATTTTTTATACATTTCTTGCTGATGGTTATTCTGACTGGTGTGAGATAATACCTCTTTGTGGTTGAATTTGCATGTGTGTCATATTCCGTTGAAATTGACCTTTAAGGCATGTCCGTTTTATTTTTCAAACTGTGATTACAGCTTAGTTCTTCAAAGTGTTTGCTTCAAGTATGTGTCACGTTTTAAAATGTTTTGGCCATTACTTCCCTCAAGACACTTTGAGGGCAGGTTTCACTTACAGCCCTGCAGTACTTGTTCATATGAAGTGACCATTAGCACAGGCTTTACAGCTGCTTTTGCAGGTAACGGCCAGAGGGCGGCATCCTTTCTACGTTCCCCACTCTGGTAACTAGGGAAACAGACCTCCCGGCCAGCGGTGTTCCTCGCTGATAAATTAGAGTGGAATGTGCCCGGGTAAACCCACAGAAGCTGATATCTCCTTCCTTTTGTTTGTTTTTTTAAATTTAATTTATAGTTTTTATTGGAGAAATATTCCATTGTGTACATGGACCACTTCTTCTTGGTTCCTTCCTCTGATGATGGACATTTTCATTGCTTCCAAGTGATGGCTATAGTAAATATTGCTGGAGTGCAGGATTGCCAGCCTGTGACTTTTTGATTCTCATTTCCTCAGGAGATAGGCCCAGCAGTGGGTGTGATTGATGGACTGGTAGCTCAATGTTTCCCTTTTCAAAGCACCTCCATTGTGTTTTCATTAGTGGCTCTTACCACATGGCCCTTAGAACCGAGGGTACGCATTTCTCCACAATCCCTTCAGCATTTATTGTTTGCACCGTTTTCGCTAATGGCCATTCTGACTGCTGTGAGCTGATAGGTTTTTCTAATTTGGGTTTGCATGTCTTTAAAAATTCCTAAAATTCAACATTTTTCCACGCCTTTTCCTTTCTGTGAAAAAAAAACAGAAAAAAGTATGAGTACCATATACGTCTTGAAATTGTCTTCTTGGAAGGTTGCCCTCTTTTGAATTTATTACTCGATTTTCGACCCCAGGCCTTTTTTGGAGGGCAGGTGTCATTTACAGAACTGCAACGTTGATGAATATTTAGGGACCTTTAGCAATGGGTTTAAAGCTGCTGTTAAGGGAAACGGCCACAAGGAGGCAGCATTTCTCCGTTGTCAAATCTGGGTACGAGGGCAGCAGAGTCTTTCTGGAAGTCGTGTTCCTAGGTTGTAAATTAGAATGGAATGTGCTAGGAGAAACCCCCATTAGTGTATGTCTCATTACTTCTTTTTTTTTTTAATTTTTTAATTGGGGTATAGATTAGAATATTATTTGTCCTAAGTTTACAATATCTGGTTCATTTGTACATTATATATGTCTATGCATGTACAGATCCTCTTCCCATGTAAAATATTACAGAGTGTTCCGTAGACCTCCTTTGCTATATGGTCGGTCTTTTTGATATACGTATATGATATGAATTTGTATCCATATAGTAACACTGATGTTAATTGATCCATTCCCCCCACCTTTCCTTTTAGATGAGCATAGTTTGTTTTCTAAGTCTGTGAGTGTCTTTCTCTGTGGAAATAGGTTCATTTGTGTCCGTTATTAGATAACGCCTATAAGTGATATCATAGGATAGAGGTCTTTTGCTTTCCGACTTACCTCATGTCTTGTGATTATCTCCAGGCTCATCTGTGGTGCCTCAAAGAGCAGTGTTTCATTGTTTTCCATGGCTGAGATTCCATCGTGTACATGGACCACTACTTTTTATCCATTCACCTGTTGATGGACATTTTGGTAGCTTCACTGTCTTGGCTATTGTGAATGAGGCTGCAGTGCAGCTTTTGCAGCCTGTGTCTTCTCGATTCTGGTCTTCTCAGGTGACAGACCCAGTGGTTCACCTGCTGGATTGAATGGTACCTCAATTTTTACTTTTCAACGCAGCTCCTTTCTGTTCTCATTATTGGCTGTTACCCTTTCACATCTCACCAGCAAGTAGAGGGTACAGAGTTCTCTAAAACGCCTGCAGCCTTTATTGTTTGTAGACCTTTTGCTGATGGTCAGTCGACTGGGGAGAGTTGAAACCTTTTTGTAGATTAGATTGCATGAGTCTAATACTTCCTGAGGTTGAGCTTTTATCCATTTTCCTTTTCTTTAAAGAGAGTGAGTAAAACTTACCACCTCATACTATCTTCCTGAAAGATTTGCCTGTTTTGAATTTTTTTGTTCATTCCCCACCTCAGCACAATTTTGGAGGGCAGGTGTCCTTTACTGCCCCAAGTCCTTGTGAATGTTCAGTGACCATTAGCTGTGGGTTTAAAGCCGCTCTTGTGGGAAACGGCCGCAAGGTGGCAGCATTTCTCCTTTACCAAATCTGGTTACTAGGGCAACAGAGCCTTAATGGAAGTCGTGTTGTAGGTTGTAAATTAGAATGGAATGTGCCAGGAAAAAGCCCTTTATGTTTATGGCTCATTACTTCTTATGCGTATTTTTAACTCTTTTTTATTTTTTATCACAGCAAATTTGATTACAACGTTTTGTTTATTCTAGGTGTGCAAGATGTGGTTCTTTCACAAATATACATATATCTATTAGTCGTCGGATCCTTGTTCCATGTAGATTATGAGAGAATATTGGGTAGTCCTCTCTTGGTATTCCGTAGGTATTTGGTGATTATATATTTCACATGTGTTTGTATATCTCTGTTAACCCCAATGTCGTAATGTATCTACTCCTCACACCTTTCCATTTGGTGAACCATAAGTTTAATGAACCTGTGATTGCCCTTCTCTGTGGAAATATCTTCATTGGTATCGAATTTTAGGTAACACCTATAAGTGATATGATAGGACCTGTGTCTTTCGCTTTCTCACTTACCACAAGTTGCGTGATTACTTCTAGACTCACCTATGGTGCTGCAAATGGCGTTGTTTCATTCTTTCGCTAACTAATATTCCATCTCGACATGTAGCAGTTCTTCCTGGTCCACCCATCTGTTGGTGGACTTTTTGGTTACTTCCATATCTTGGCTATTGTAATACTGTGCAGTGCACATTTGCCTGCCTGTGTCTTTCCAATTCTGTCTTCCTAGGTTATAGGTCCAGGAATGGGCCGGCTGGATCATACGGGAGCTCAATGTTTACCTTTTAAAGGCCCCTCCATTCTGTTCTCATTAGTGGCTCTTTCCAGGTTATGTCCCTCTTAAAGTTCACGGAATGCATTTCTCCACAACACCTTCAGCATTTATTTTTTATACATTTCTTGCTGATGGTGATTCTGACTGGTGTGAGCTAATACCTCTTTGTGGTTGAATTTGCATGTGTGTCATATTCCGTTGAAATTGACCTTTAAGGCATGTCCGTTTTATTTTTCAAACTGTGATTACAGCTTAGTTCTTCAAAGTGTTTGCTTCAAGTATGTGTCACGTTTTAAAATGTTTTGGCCATTACTTCCCTCAAGACACTTTGAGGGCAGGTTTCACTTACAGCCCTGCAGTACTTGTTCATATGAAGTGACCATTAGCACAGGCTTTACAGCTGCTTTTGCAGGTAACGGCCAGAGGGCGGCATCCTTTCTACGTTCCCCACTCTGGTAACTAGGGAAACAGACCTCCCGGCCAGCGGTGTTCCTCGCTGATAAATTAGAGTGGAATGTGCCCGGGTAAACCCACAGAAGCTGATATCTCCTTCCTTTTGTTTGTTTTTTAAATTTAATTTATAGTTTTTATTGGAGAAATATTCCATTGTGTACATGGACCACTTCTTCTTGGTTCCTTCCTCTGATGATGGACATTTTCATTGCTTCCAAGTGATGGCTATAGTAAATATTGCTGAAGTGCAGGATTGCCAGCCTGTGACTTTTTGATTCTCATTTCCTCAGGAGATAGGCCCAGCAGTGGGTGTGATTGATGGACTGGTAGCTCAATGTTTCCCTTTTCAAAGCACCTCCATTGTGTTTTCATTAGTGGCTCTTACCACATGGCCCTTAGAACCGAGGGTACGCATTTCTCCACAATCCCTTCAGCATTTATTGTTTGCACCGTTTTCGCTAATGGCCATTCTGACTGCTGTGAGCTGATAGGTTTTTCTAATTTGGGTTTGCATGTCTTTAAAAATTCCTAAAATTCAACATTTTTCCACGCCTTTTCCTTTCTGTGAAAAAAAAACAGAAAAAAGTATGAGTACCATATACGTCTTGAAATTGTCTTCTTGGAAGGTTGCCCTCTTTTGAATTTATTACTCGATTTTCGACCCCAGGCCTTTTTTGGAGGGCAGGTGTCATTTACAGAACTGCAACGTTGGTGAATATTTAGGGACCTTTAGCAATGGGTTTAAAGCTGCTGTTAAGGGAAACGGCCACAAGGAGGCAGCATTTCTCCGTTGTCAAATCTGGGTACGAGGGCAGCAGAGTCTTTCTGGAAGTCGTGTTCCTAGGTTGTAAATTAGAATGGAATGTGCTAGGAGAAACCCCCATTAGTGTATGTCTCATTACTTCTTTTTTTTTTAATTTTTTAATTGGGGTATAGATTAGAATATTATTTGTCCTAAGTTTACAATATCTGGTTCATTTGTACATTATATATGTCTATGCATGTACAGATCCTCTTCCCATGTAAAATATTACAGAGTGTTCCGTAGACCTCCTTTGCTATATGGTCGGTCTTTTTGATATACGTATATGATATGAATTTGTATCCATATAGTAACACTGATGTTAATTGATCCATTCCCCCCACCTTTCCTTTTGGATGAGCATAGTTTGTTTTCTAAGTCTGTGAGTGTCTTTCTCTGTGGAAATAGGTTCATTTGTGTCCGTTATTAGATAACGCCTATAAGTGATATCATAGGATAGAGGTCTTTTGCTTTCCGACTTACCTCATGTCTTGTGATTATCTCCAGGCTCATCTGTGGTGCCTCAAAGAGCAGTGTTTCATTGTTTTCCATGGCTGAGATTCCATCGTGTACATGGACCACTACTTTTTATCCATTCACCTGTTGATGGACATTTTGGTAGCTTCACTGTCTTGGCTATTGTGAATGAGGGTGCAGTGCAGCTTTTGCAGCCTGTGTCTTCTCGATTCTGGTCTTCTCAGGTGACAGACCCAGTGGTTCACCTGCTGGATTGAATGGTACCTCAATTTTTACTTTTCAACGCAGCTCCTTTCTGTTCTCATTATTGGCTGTTACCCTTTCACATCTCACCAGCAAGTAGAGGGTACAGAGTTCTCTAAAACGCCTGCAGCCTTTATTGTTTGTAGACCTTTTGCTGATGGTCAGTCGACTGGGGAGAGTTGAAACCTTTTTGTAGATTAGATTGCATGAGTCTAATACTTCCTGAGGTTGAGCTTTTATCCATTTTCCTTTTCTTTAAAGAGAGTGAGTAAAACTTACCACCTGATACTATCTTCCTGAAAGATTTGCCTGTTTTGAATTTTTTTGCTCATTCCCCACCTCAGCACAATTTTGGAGGGCAGGTGTCCTTTACTGCCCCAAGTCCTTGTGAATGTTCAGTGACCATTAGCTGTGGGTTTAAAGCCGCTCTTGTGGGAAACGGCCGCAAGGTGGCAGCATTTCTCCTTTACCAAATCTGGTTACTAGGGCAACAGAGCCTTAATGGAAGTCGTGTTGTAGGTTGTAAATTAGAATGGAATGTGCCAGGAAAAAGCCCTTTATGTTTATGGCTCATTACTTCTTATGCGTATTTTTAACTCTTTTTTATTTTTTATCACAGCAAATTTGATTACAACGTTTTGTTTACTCTAGGTGTGCAAGATGTGGTTCTTTCACAAATATACATATATCTATTATTCGTCGGATCCTTTTTCCATGTAGATTATGAGAGAATATTGGGTAGTCCTCTCTTGGTATTCCGTAGGTATTTGGTGATTATATATTTCACATGTGTTTGTATATCTCTGTTAACCCCAATGTCGTAATGTATCTACTCCTCACACCTTTCCATTTGGTGAACCATACGTTTAATGAACCTGTGATTGCCCTTCTCTGTGGAAATATCTTCATTGGTATCGAATTTTAGGTAACACCTATAAGTGATATGATAGGACCTGTGTCTTTCGCTTTCTCACTTACCACAAGTTGCGTGATTACTTCTAGACTCACCTATGGTGCTGCAAATGGCATTGTTTCATTCTTTCGCTAACTAATATTCCATCTCGACATGTAGCAGTTCTTCCTGGTCCACCCATCTGTTGGTGGACTTTTTGGTTACTTCCATGTCTTGGCTATTGTAATACTGTGCAGTGCACATTTGCCTGCCTGTGTCTTTCCAATTCTGTCTTCCTAGGTTATAGGTCCAGGAATGGGCCGGCTGGATCATACGGGAGCTCAATGTTTACCTTTTAAAGGCCCCTCCATTCTGTTCTCATTAGTGGCTCTTTCCAGGTTATGTCCCTCTTAAAGTTCACGGTATGCATTTCTCCACAACACCTTCAGCATTTATTTTTTATACATTTCTTGCTGATGGTGATTCTGACTGGTGTGAGCTAATACCTCTTTGTGGTTGAATTTGCATGTGTGTCATATTCCGTTGAAACTGGCCTTTAAGGCATGTCCGTTTTATTTTTCAAACTGTGATTACAGCTTAGTTCTTCAAAGTGTTTGCTTCAAGTATGTGTCACGTTTTAAAATGTTTTGGCCATTACTTCCCTCAAGACACTTTGAGGGCAGTTTTCACTTACAGCCCTGCAGTACTTGTTCATATGAAGTGACCATTAGCACAGGCTTTACAGCTGCTTTTGCAGGTAACGGCCAGAGGGCGGCATCCTTTCTACGTTCCCCACTCTGGTAACTAGGGAAACAGACCTCCCGGCCAGCGGTGTTCCTCGCTGATAAATTAGAGTGGAATGTGCCCGGGTAAACCCACAGAAGCTGATATCTCCTTCCTTTTGTTTGTTTTTTAAATTTAATTTATAGTTTTTATTGGAGAAATATTCCATTGTGTACATGGACCACTTCTTCTTGGTTCCTTCCTCTGATGATGGACATTTTCATTGCTTCCAAGTGATGGCTATAGTAAATATTGCTGGAGTGCAGGATTGCCAGCCTGTGACTTTTTGATTCTCATTTCCTCAGGAGATAGGCCCAGCAGTGGGTGTGATTGATGGACTGGTAGCTCAATGTTTCCCTTTTCAAAGCACCTCCATTGTGTTTTCATTAGTGGCTCTTACCACATGGCCCTTAGAACCGAGGGTACGCATTTCTCCACAATCCCTTCAGCATTTATTGTTTGCACCGTTTTCGCTAATGGCCATTCTGACTGCTGTGAGCTGATAGGTTTTTCTAATTTGGGTTTGCATGTCTTTAAAAATTCCTAAAATTCAACATTTTTCCACGCCTTTTCCTTTCTGTGAAAAAAAAAACAGAAAAAAGTATGAGTACCATATACGTCTTGAAATTGTCTTCTTGGAAGGTTGCCCTCTTTTGAATTTATTACTCGATTTTCGACCCCAGGCCTTTTTTGGAGGGCAGGTGTCATTTACAGAACTGCAACGTTGGTGAATATTTAGGGACCTTTAGCAATGGGTTTAAAGCTGCTGTTAAGGGAAACGGCCACAAGGAGGCAGCATTTCTCCGTTGTCAAATCTGGGTACTAGGGCAGCAGAGTCTTTCTGGAAGTCGTGTTCCTAGGTTGTAAATTAGAATGGAATGTGCTAGGAGAAACCCCCATTAGTGTATGTCTCATTACTTCTTTTTTTTTAAATTTTTTAATTGGGGTATAGATTAGAATATTATTTGTCCTAAGTTTACAATATCTGGTTCATTTGTACATTATATATATCTATGCATGTACAGATCCTCTTCCCAGGTAAAATATTACAGAGTGTTCCGTAGACCTCCCTTGCTATAGGGTCGGTCTTTTTGATATACGTATATGATATGAATTTGTATCCATATAGTAACACTGATGTTAATTGATCCATTCCCCCCCACCTTTCCTTTTAGATGAGCATAGTTTGTTTTCTAAGTCTGTGAGTGTCTTTCTCTGTGGAAATAGGTTCATTTGTGTCAGTTATTAGATAACGCCTATAAGTGATATCATAGGATAGAGGTCTTTTGCTTTCCGACTTACCTCATGTCTTGTGATTATCTCCAGGCTCATCTGTGGTGCCTCAAAGAGCAGTGTTTCATTGTTTTCCATGGCTAAGATTCCATCGTGTACATGGACCACTACTTTTTATCCATTCACCTGTTGATGGACATTTTGGTAGCTTCACTGTCTTGGCTATTGTGAATGAGGCTGCAGTGCAGCTTTTGCAGCCTGTGTCTTCTCGATTCTGGTCTTCTCAGGTGACAGTCCCAGTGGTTCACCTGCTGGATTGAATGGTACCTCAATTTTTCCTTTTCAACGCAGCTCCTTTCTGTTCTCATTATTGGCTGTTACCCTTTCACATCTCACCAGCAAGTAGAGGGTACAGAGTTCTCTAAAACGCCTGCAGCCTTTATTGTTTGTAGACCTTTTGCTGATGGTCAGTCGACTGGGGAGAGTTGAAACCTTTTTGTAGATTAGATTGCATGAGTCTAATACTTCCTGAGGTTGAGCTTTTATCCATTTTCCTTTTCTTTAAAGAGAGTGAGTAAAACTTACCACCTCATACTATCTTCCTGAAAGATTTGCCTGTTTTGAATTTTTTTGTTCATTCCCCACCTCAGCACAATTTTGGAGGGCAGGTGTCCTTTACTGCCCCAAGTCCTTGTGAATGTTCAGTGACCATTAGCTGTGGGTTTAAAGCCGCTCTTGTGGGAAACGGCCGCAAGGCGGCAGCATTTCTCCTTTACCAAATCTGGTTACTAGGGCAACAGAGCCTTAATGGAAGTCGTGTTGTAGGTTGTAAATTAGAATGGAATGTGCCAGGAAAAATCCCTTTATGTTTATGGCTCATTACTTCTTATGCGTATTTTTAACTCTTTTTTATTTTTTATCACAGCAAATTTGATTACAACGTTTTGTTTATTCTAGGTGTGCAAGATGTGGTTCTTTCACAAATATACATATATCTATTATTCGTCGGATCCTTTTTCCATGTAGATTATGAGAGAATATTGAGTAGTCCTCTCTTGGTATTCCGTAGGTATTTGGTGATTATATATTTCACATGTGTTTGTATATCTCTGTTAACCCCAATGTCGTAATGTATCTATTCCTCACACCTTTCCATTTGGTGAACCATAAGTTTAATGAACCTGTGATTGCCCTTCTCTGTGGAAATATCTTCATTGGTATCGAATTTTAGGTAACATCTATAAGTGATATGATAGGACCTGTGTCTTTCGCTTTCTCACTTACCACAAGTTGCGTGATTACTTCTAGACTCACCTATGGTGCTGCAAATGGCATTGTTTCATTCTTTCGCTAACTAATATTCCATCTCGACATGTAGCAGTTCTTCCTGGTCCACCCATCTGTTGGTGGACTTTTTGGTTACTTCCATGTCTTGGCTATTGTAATACTGTGCAGTGCACATTTGCCTGCCTGTGTCTTTCCAATTCTGTCTTCCTAGGTTATAGGTCCAGGAATGGGCCGGCTGGATCATACGGGAGCTCAATGTTTACCTTTTAAAGGCCCCTCCATTCTGTTCTCATTAGTGGCTCTTTCCAGGTTATGTCCCACTTAAAGTTCACGGTATGCATTTCTCCACAACACCTTCAGTATTTACTGTTTATAGATTTCTTGCTGATGGCGATTCTGACTGGTGTGAGCTGATACCAATTTGTGGTTGAATCTGCATGTGTGTCATATTCCGTTGAAATTGGCCTTTAAGGCATGTCCGTTTTATTTTTCAAACTGTGATTACAGCTTAGTTCTTCAAAGTGTTTGCTTCAAGTATGTGTCACATTTTAAAATGTTTTGGCCATTACTTCCCTCAAGACATTTTGAGGGCAGGTTTCACTTACAGCCCTGCAGTACTTGTTCATATGAAGTGACCATTAGCACAGGCTTTACAGCTGCTTTTGCAGGTAACGGCCAGAGGGCGGCATCCTTTCTACGATCCCCACTCTGGTAACTAGGGAAACAGACCTCCCGGCCAGCGGTGTTCCTCGCTGATAAATTAGAGTGGAATGTGCCCGGGTAAACCCACAGAAGCTGATATCTCCTTCCTTTTGTTTGTTTTTTTAAATTTAATTTATAGTTTTTATTGGAGAAATATTCCATTGTGTACATGGACCACTTCTTCTTGGTTCCTTCCTCTGATGATGGACATTTTCATTGCTTCCAAGTGATGGCTATAGTAAATATTGCTGGAGTGCAGGATTGCCAGCCTGTGACTTTTTGATTCTCATTTTCTCAGGAGATAGGCCCAGCAGTGGGTGTGATTGATGGACTGGTAGCTCAATGTTTCCCTTTTCAAAGCACCTCCATTGTGTTTTCATTAGTGGCTCTTACCACATGGCCCTTAGAACCGAGGGTACGCATTTCTCCACAATCCCTTCGGCATTTATTGTTTGCACCGTTTTCGCTAATGGCCATTCTGACTGCTGTGAGCTGATAGGTTTTTCTAATTTGGGTTTGCATGTCTTTAAAAATTCCTAAAATTCAACATTTTCCCATGCCTTTTCCTTTCTGTGAAAAAAAAACAGAAAAAAGTATGAGTACCATATACGTCTTGAATTTGTCTTCTTGGAAGGTTGCCCTCTTTTGAATTTATTACTCGATTTTCGACCCCAGGCCTTTTTTGGAGGGCAGGTGTCATTTACAGAACTGCAATGTTGGTGAATATTTAGGGACCTATAGCAATGGGTTTAAAGCTGCTGTTAAGGGAAACGGCCACAAGGAGGCAGCATTTCTCCGTTGTCAAATCTGGGTACTAGGGCAGCAGAGTCTTTCTGGAAGTCGTGTTCCTAGGTTGTAAATTAGAATGGAATGTGCTAGGAGAAACCCCCATTAGTGTATGTCTCATTACTTCTTTTTTTTTAAATTTTTTAATTGGGGTATAGATTAGAATATTATTTGTCCTAGGTTTACAATATCTGGTTCATTTGTACATTATATATGTCTATGCATGTACAGATCCTCTTCCCAGGTAAAATATTACAGAGTGTTCCGTAGACCTCCCTTGCTATAGGGTCGGTCTTTTTGATATACGTATATGATATGAATTTGTATCCATATAGTAACACTGATGTTAATTGATCCATTCCCCCCCACCTTTCCTTTTAGATGAGCATAGTTTGTTTTCTAAGTCTGTGAGTGTCTTTCTCTGTGGAAATAGGTTCATTTGTGTCAGTTATTAGATAACGCCTATAAGTGATATCATAGGATAGAGGTCTTTTGCTTTCCGACTTACCTCATGTCTTGTGATTATCTCCAGGCTCATCTGTGGTGCCTCAAAGAGCAGTGTTTCATTGTTTTCCATGGCTAAGATTCCATCGTGTACATGGACCACTACTTTTTATCCATTCACCTGTTGATGGACATTTTGGTAGCTTCACTGTCTTGGCTATTGTGAATGAGGCTGCAGTGCAGCTTTTGCAGCCTGTGTCTTCTCGATTCTGGTCTTCTCAGGTGACAGACCCAGTGGTTCACCTGCTGGATTGAATGGTACCTCAATTTTTCCTTTTCAACGCAGCTCCTTTCTGTTCTCATTATTGGCTGTTACCCTTTCACATCTCACCAGCAAGTAGAGGGTACAGAGTTCTCTAAAACGCCTGCAGCCTTTATTGTTTGTAGACCTTTTGCTGATGGTCAGTCGACTGGGGAGAGTTGAAACCTTTTTGTAGATTAGATTGCATGAGTCTAATACTTCCTGAGGTTGAGCTTTTATCCATTTTCCTTTTCTTTAAAGAGAGTGAGTAAAACTTACCACCTCATACTATCTTCCTGAAAGATTTGCCTGTTTTGAATTTTTTTGTTCATTCCCCACCTCAGCACAATTTTGGAGGGCAGGTGTCCTTTACTGCCCCAAGTCCTTGTGAATGTTCAGTGACCATTAGCTGTGGGTTTAAAGCCGCTCTTGTGGGAAACGGCCGCAAGGTGGCAGCATTTCTCCTTTACCAAATCTGGTTACTAGGGCAACAGAGCCTTAATGGAAGTCGTGTTGTAGGTTGTAAATTAGAATGGAATGTGCCAGGAAAAAGCCCTTTATGTTTATGGCTCATTACTTCTTATGCGTATTTTTAACTCTTTTTTATTTTTTATCACAGCAAATTTGATTACAACGTTTTGTTTACTCTAGGTGTGCAAGATGTGGTTCTTTCACAAATATACATATATCTATTATTCGTCGGATCCTTTTTCCATGTAGATTATGAGAGAATATTGGGTAGTCCTCTCTTGGTATTCCGTAGGTATTTGGTGATTATATATTTCACATGTGTTTGTATATCTCTGTTAACCCCAATGTCGTAATGTATCTACTCCTCACACCTTTCCATTTGGTGAACCATACGTTTAATGAACCTGTGATTGCCCTTCTCTGTGGAAATATCTTCATTGGTATCGAATTTTAGGTAACACCTATAAGTGATATGATAGGACCTGTGTCTTTCGCTTTCTCACTTACCACAAGTTGCGTGATTACTTCTAGACTCACCTATGGTGCTGCAAATGGCATTGTTTCATTCTTTCGCTAACTAATATTCCATCTCGACATGTAGCAGTTCTTCCTGGTCCACCCATCTTTTGGTGGACTTTTTGGTTACTTCCATGTCTTGGCTATTGTAATACTGTGCAGTGCACATTTGCCTGCCTGTGTCTTTCCAATTCTGTCTTCCTAGGTTATAGGTCCAGGAATGGGCCGGCTGGATCATACGGGAGCTCAATGTTTACCTTTTAAAGGCCCCTCCATTCTGTTCTCATTAGTGGCTCTTTCCAGGTTATGTCCCACTTAAAGTTCACGGTATGCATTTCTCCACAACACCTTCAGTATTTACTGTTTATAGATTTCTTGCTGATGGCGATTCTGACTGGTGTGAGCTGATACCAATTTGTGGTTGAATCTGCATGTGTGTCATATTCCGTTGAAATTGGCCTTTAAGGCATGTCCGTTTTATTTTTCAAACTGTGATTACAGCTTAGTTCTTCAAAGTGTTTGCTTCAAGTATGTGTCACATTTTAAAATGTTTTGGCCATTACTTCCCTCAAGACATTTTGAGGGCAGGTTTCACTTACAGCCCTGCAGTACTTGTTCATATGAAGTGACCATTAGCACAGGCTTTACAGCTGCTTTTGCAGGTAACGGCCAGAGGGCGGCATCCTTTCTACGATCCCCACTCTGGTAACTAGGGAAACAGACCTCCCGGCCAGCGGTGTTCCTCGCTGATAAATTAGAGTGGAATGTGCCCGGGTAAACCCACAGAAGCTGATATCTCCTTCCTTTTGTTTGTTTTTTTAAATTTAATTTATAGTTTTTATTGGAGAAATATTCCATTGTGTACATGGACCACTTCTTCTTGGTTCCTTCCTCTGATGATGGACATTTTCATTGCTTCCAAGTGATGGCTATAGTAAATATTGCTGGAGTGCAGGATTGCCAGCCTGTGACTTTTTGATTCTCATTTTCTCAGGAGATAGGCCCAGCAGTGGGTGTGATTGATGGACTGGTAGCTCAATGTTTCCCTTTTCAAAGCACCTCCATTGTGTTTTCATTAGTGGCTCTTACCACATGGCCCTTAGAACCGAGGGTACGCATTTCTCCACAATCCCTTCGGCATTTATTGTTTGCACCGTTTTCGCTAATGGCCATTCTGACTGCTGTGAGCTGATAGGTTTTTCTAATTTGGGTTTGCATGTCTTTAAAAATTCCTAAAATTCAACATTTTCCCACGCCTTTTCCTTTCTGTGAAAAAAAAACAGAAAAAAGTATGAGTACCATATACGTCTTGAATTTGTCTTCTTGGAAGGTTGCCCTCTTTTGAATTTATTACTCGATTTTCGACCCCAGGCCTTTTTTGGAGGGCAGGTGTCATTTACAGAACTGCAATGTTGGTGAATATTTAGGGACCTTTAGCAATGGGTTTAAAGCTGCTGTTAAGGGAAACGGCCACAAGGAGGCAGCATTTCTCCGTTGTCAAATCTGGGTACTAGGGCAGCAGAGTCTTTCTGGAAGTCGTGTTCCTAGGTTGTAAATTAGAATGGAATGTGCTAGGAGAAACCCCCATTAGTGTATGTCTCATTACTTCTTTTTTTTAAAATTTTTTAATTGGGGTATAGATTAGAATATTATTTGTCCTAGGTTTACAATATCTGGTTCATTTGTACATTATATATGTCTATGCATGTACAGATCCTCTTCCCAGGTAAAATATTACAGAGTGTTCCGTAGACCTCCCTTGCTATAGGGTCGGTCTTTTTGATATACGTATATGATATGAATTTGTATCCATATAGTAACACTGATGTTAATTGATCCATTCCCCCCCACCTTTCCTTTTAGATGAGCATAGTTTGTTTTCTAAGTCTGTGAGTGTCTTTCTCTGTGGAAATAGGTTCATTTGTGTCAGTTATTAGATAACGCCTATAAGTGATATCATAGGATAGAGGTCTTTTGCTTTCCGACTTACCTCATGTCTTGTGATTATCTCCAGGCTCATCTGTGGTGCCTCAAAGAGCAGTGTTTCATTGTTTTCCATGGCTAAGATTCCATCGTGTACATGGACCACTACTTTTTATCCATTCACCTGTTGATGGACATTTTGGTAGCTTCACTGTCTTGGCTATTGTGAATGAGGCTGCAGTGCAGCTTTTGCAGCCTGTGTCTTCTCGATTCTGGTCTTCTCAGGTGACAGACCCAGTGGTTCACCTGCTGGATTGAATGGTACCTCAATTTTTCCTTTTCAACGCAGCTCCTTTCTGTTCTCATTATTGGCTGTTACCCTTTCACATCTCACCAGCAAGTAGAGGGTACAGAGTTCTCTAAAACGCCTGCAGCCTTTATTGTTTGTAGACCTTTTGCTGATGGTCAGTCGACTGGGGAGAGTTGAAACCTTTTTGTAGATTAGATTGCATGAGTCTAATACTTCCTGAGGTTGAGCTTTTATCCATTTTCCTTTTCTTTAAAGAGAGTGAGTAAAACTTACCACCTGATACTATCTTCCTGAAAGATTTGCCTGTTTTGAATTTTTTTGTTCATTCCCCACCTCAGCACAATTTTGGAGGGCAGGTGTCCTTTACTGCCCCAAGTCCTTGTGAATGTTCAGTGACCATTAGCTGTGGGTTTAAAGCCGCTCTTGTGGGAAACGGCCGCAAGGTGGCAGCATTTCTCCTTTACGAAATCTGGTTACTAGGGCAACAGAGCCTTAATGGAAGTCGTGTTGTAGGTTGTAAATTAGAATGGAATGTGCCAGGAAAAAGCCCTTTATGTTTATGGCTCATTACTTCTTATGCGTATTTTTAACTCTTTTTTATTTTTTATCACAGCAAATTTGATTACAACGTTTTGTTTACTCTAGGTGTGCAAGATGTGGTTCTTTCACAAATATACATATATCTATTATTCGTCGGATCCTTTTTCCATGTAGATTATGAGAGAATATTGGGTAGTCCTCTCTTGGTATTCCGTAGGTATTTGGTGATTATATATTTCACATGTGTTTGTATATCTCTGTTAACCCCAATGTCGTAATGTATCTACTCCTCACACCTTTCCATTTGGTGAACCATACGTTTAATGAACCTGTGATTGCCCTTCTCTGTGGAAATATCTTCATTGGTATCGAATTTTAGGTAACACCTATAAGTGATATGATAGGACCTGTGTCTTTCGCTTTCTCACTTACCACAAGTTGCGTGATTACTTCTAGACTCACCTATGGTGCTGCAAATGGCATTGTTTCATTCTTTCGCTAACTAATATTCCATCTCGACATGTAGCAGTTCTTCCTGGTCCACCCATCTTTTGGTGGACTTTTTGGTTACTTCCATGTCTTGGCTATTGTAATACTGTGCAGTGCACATTTGCCTGCCTGTGTCTTTCCAATTCTGTCTTCCTAGGTTATAGGTCCAGGAATGGGCCGGCTGGATCATACGGGAGCTCAATGTTTACCTTTTAAAGGCCCCTCCATTCTGTTCTCATTAGTGGCTCTTTCCAGGTTATGTCCCTCTTAAAGTTCACGGTATGCATTTCTCCACAACACCTTCAGCATTTATTTTTTATACATTTCTTGCTGATGGTGATTCTGACTGGTGTGAGCTAATACCTCTTTGTGGTTGAATTTGCATGTGTGTCATATTCCGTTGAAATTGGCCTTTAAGGCATGTCCGTTTTATTTTTCAAACTGTGATTACAGCTTAGTTCTTCAAAGTGTTTGCTTCAACTATGTGTCACGTTTTAAAATGTTTTGGCCATTACTTCCCTCAAGACACTTTGAGGGCAGTTTTCACTTACAGCCCTGCAGTACTTGTTCATATGAAGTGACCATTAGCACAGGCTTTACAGCTGCTTTTGCAGGTAACGGCCAGAGGGCGGCATCCTTTCTACGATCCCCACTCTGGTAACTAGGGAAACAGACCTCCCGGCCAGCGGTGTTCCTCGCTGATAAATTAGAGTGGAATGTGCCCGGGTAAACCCACAGAAGCTGATATCTCCTTCCTTTTGTTTGTTTTTTTAAATTTAATTTATAGTTTTTATTGGAGAAATATTCCATTGTGTACATGGACCACTTCTTCTTGGTTCCTTCCTCTGATGATGGACATTTTCATTGCTTCCAAGTGATGGCTATAGTAAATATTGCTGGAGTGCAGGATTGCCAGCCTGTGACTTTTTGATTCTCATTTTCTCAGGAGATAGGCCCAGCAGTGGGTGTGATTGATGGACTGGTAGCTCAATGTTTCCCTTTTCAAAGCACCTCCATTGTGTTTTCATTAGTGGCTCTTACCACATGGCCCTTAGAACCGAGGGTACGCATTTCTCCACAATCCCTTCGGCATTTATTGTTTGCACCGTTTTCGCTAATGGCCATTCTGACTGCTGTGAGCTGATAGGTTTTTCTAATTTGGGTTTGCATGTCTTTAAAAATTCCTAAAATTCAACATTTTCCCATGCCTTTTCCTTTCTGTGAAAAAAAAACAGAAAAAAGTATGAGTACCATATACGTCTTGAATTTGTCTTCTTGGAAGGTTGCCCTCTTTTGAATTTATTACTCGATTTTCGACCCCAGGCCTTTTTTGGAGGGCAGGTGTCATTTACAGAACTGCAATGTTGGTGAATATTTAGGGACCTTTAGCAATGGGTTTAAAGCTGCTGTTAAGGGAAACGGCCACAAGGAGGCAGCATTTCTCCGTTGTCAAATCTGGGTACTAGGGCAGCAGAGTCTTTCTGGAAGTCGTGTTCCTAGGTTGTAAATTAGAATGGAATGTGCTAGGAGAAACCCCCATTAGTGTATGTCTCATTACTTCTTTTTTTTAAAATTTTTTAATTGGGGTATAGATTAGAATATTATTTGTCCTAGGTTTACAATATCTGGTTCATTTGTACATTATATATGTCTATGCATGTACAGATCCTCTTCCCAGGTAAAATATTACAGAGTGTTCCGTAGACCTCCCTTGCTATAGGGTCGGTCTTTTTGATATACGTATATGATATGAATTTGTATCCATATAGTAACACTGATGTTAATTGATCCATTCCCCCCCACCTTTCCTTTTAGATGAGCATAGTTTGTTTTCTAAGTCTGTGAGTGTCTTTCTCTGTGGAAATAGGTTCATTTGTGTCAGTTATTAGATAACGCCTATAAGTGATATCATAGGATAGAGGTCTTTTGCTTTCCGACTTACCTCATGTCTTGTGATTATCTCCAGGCTCATCTGTGGTGCCTCAAAGAGCAGTGTTTCATTGTTTTCCATGGCTAAGATTCCATCGTGTACATGGACCACTACTTTTTATCCATTCACCTGTTGATGGACATTTTGGTAGCTTCACTGTCTTGGCTATTGTGAATGAGGCTGCAGTGCAGCTTTTGCAGCCTGTGTCTTCTCGATTCTGGTCTTCTCAGGTGACAGACCCAGTGGTTCACCTGCTGGATTGAATGGTACCTCAATTTTTCCTTTTCAACGCAGCTCCTTTCTGTTCTCATTATTGGCTGTTACCCTTTCACATCTCACCAGCAAGTAGAGGGTACAGAGTTCTCTAAAACGCCTGCAGCCTTTATTGTTTGTAGACCTTTTGCTGATGGTCAGTCGACTGGGGAGAGTTGAAACCTTTTTGTAGATTAGATTGCATGAGTCTAATACTTCCTGAGGTTGAGCTTTTATCCATTTTCCTTTTCTTTAAAGAGAGTGAGTAAAACTTACCACCTCATACTATCTTCCTGAAAGATTTGCCTGTTTTGAATTTTTTTGTTCATTCCCCACCTCAGCACAATTTTGGAGGGCAGGTGTCCTTTACTGCCCCAAGTCCTTGTGAATGTTCAGTGACCATTAGCTGTGGGTTTAAAGCCGCTCTTGTGGGAAACGGCCGCAAGGTGGCAGCATTTCTCCTTTACCAAATCTGGTTACTAGGGCAACAGAGCCTTAATGGAAGTCGTGTTGTAGGTTGTAAATTAGAATGGAATGTGCCAGGAAAAAGCCCTTTATGTTTATGGCTCATTACTTCTTATGCGTATTTTTAACTCTTTTTTATTTTTTATCACAGCAAATTTGATTACAACGTTTTGTTTACTCTAGGTGTGCAAGATGTGGTTCTTTCACAAATATACATATATCTATTATTCGTCGGATCCTTTTTCCATGTAGATTATGAGAGAATATTGGGTAGTCCTCTCTTGGTATTCCGTAGGTATTTGGTGATTATATATTTCACATGTGTTTGTATATCTCTGTTAACCCCAATGTCGTAATGTATCTACTCCTCACACCTTTCCATTTGGTGAACCATACGTTTAATGAACCTGTGATTGCCCTTCTCTGTGGAAATATCTTCATTGGTATCGAATTTTAGGTAACACCTATAAGTGATATGATAGGACCTGTGTCTTTCGCTTTCTCACTTACCACAAGTTGCGTGATTACTTCTAGACTCACCTATGGTGCTGCAAATGGCATTGTTTCATTCTTTCGCTAACTAATATTCCATCTCGACATGTAGCAGTTCTTCCTGGTCCACCCATCTTTTGGTGGACTTTTTGGTTACTTCCATGTCTTGGCTATTGTAATACTGTGCAGTGCACATTTGCCTGCCTGTGTCTTTCCAATTCTGTCTTCCTAGGTTATAGGTCCAGGAATGGGCCGGCTGGATCATACGGGAGCTCAATGTTTACCTTTTAAAGGCCCCTCCATTCTGTTCTCATTAGTGGCTCTTTCCAGGTTATGTCCCTCTTAAAGTTCACGGTATGCATTTCTCCACAACACCTTCAGCATTTATTTTTTATACATTTCTTGCTGATGGTGATTCTGACTGGTGTGAGCTAATACCTCTTTGTGGTTGAATTTGCATGTGTGTCATATTCCGTTGAAATTGGCCTTTAAGGCATGTCCGTTTTATTTTTCAAACTGTGATTACAGCTTAGTTCTTCAAAGTGTTTGCTTCAAGTATGTGTCACGTTTTAAAATGTTTTGGCCATTACTTCCCTCAAGACACTTTGAGGGCAGTTTTCACTTACAGCCCTGCAGTACTTGTTCATATGAAGTGACCATTAGCACAGGCTTTACAGCTGCTTTTGCAGGTAACGGCCAGAGTGCGGCATCCTTTCTACGTTCCCCACTCTGGTAACTAGGGAAACAGACCTCCCGGCCAGCGGTGTTCCTCGCTGATAAATTAGAGTGGAATGTGCCCGGGTAAACCCACAGAAGCTGATATCTCCTTCCTTTTGTTTGTTTTTTAAATTTAATTTATAGTTTTTATTGGAGAAATATTCCATTGTGTACATGGACCACTTCTTCTTGGTTCCTTCCTCTGATGATGGACATTTTCATTGCTTCCAAGTGATGGCTATAGTAAATATTGCTGGAGTGCAGGATTGCCAGCCTGTGACTTTTTGATTCTCATTTCCTCAGGAGATAGGCCCAGCAGTGGGTGTGATTGATGGACTGGTAGCTCAATGTTTCCCTTTTCAAAGCACCTCCATTGTGTTTTCATTAGTGGCTCTTACCACATGGCCCTTAGAACCGAGGGTACGCATTTCTCCACAATCCCTTCAGCATTTATTGTTTGCACCGTTTTCGCTAATGGCCATTCTGACTGCTGTGAGCTGATAGGTTTTTCTAATTTGGGTTTGCATGTCTTTAAAAATTCCTAAAATTCAACATTTTTCCACGCCTTTTCCTTTCTGTGAAAAAAAAAACAGAAAAAAGTATGAGTACCATATACGTCTTGAAATTGTCTTCTTGGAAGGTTGCCCTCTTTTGAATTTATTACTCAATTTTCGACCCCAGGCCTTTTTTGGAGGGCAGGTGTCATTTACAGAACTGCAACGTTGGTGAATATTTAGGGACCTTTAGCAATGGGTTTAAAGCTGCTGTTAAGGGAAACGGCCACAAGGAGGCAGCATTTCTCCGTTGTCAAATCTGGGTACTAGGGCAGCAGAGTCTTTCTGGAAGTCGTGTTCCTAGGTTGTAAATTAGAATGGAATGTGCTAGGAGAAACCCCCATTAGTGTATGTCTCATTACTTCTTTTTTTTTAAATTTTTTAATTGGGGTATAGATTAGAATATTATTTGTCCTAAGTTTACAATATCTGGTTCATTTGTACATTATATATGTCTATGCATGTACAGATCCTCTTCCCAGGTAAAATATTACAGAGTGTTCCGTAGACCTCCCTTGCTATAGGGTCGGTCTTTTTGATATACGTATATGATATGAATTTGTATCCATATAGTAACACTGATGTTAATTGATCCATTCCCCCCCACCTTTCCTTTTAGATGAGCATAGTTTGTTTTCTAAGTCTGTGAGTGTCTTTCTCTGTGGAAATAGGTTCATTTGTGTCAGTTATTAGATAACGCCTATAAGTGATATCATAGGATAGAGGTCTTTTGCTTTCCGACTTACCTCATGTCTTGTGATTATCTCCAGGCTCATCTGTGGTGCCTCAAAGAGCAGTGTTTCATTGTTTTCCATGGCTAAGATTCCATCGTGTACATGGACCACTACTTTTTATCCATTCACCTGTTGATGGACATTTTGGTAGCTTCACTGTCTTGGCTATTGTGAATGAGGCTGCAGTGCAGCTTTTGCAGCCTGTGTCTTCTCGATTCTGGTCTTCTCAGGTGACAGTCCCAGTGGTTCACCTGCTGGATTGAATGGTACCTCAATTTTTCCTTTTCAACGCAGCTCCTTTCTGTTCTCATTATTGGCTGTTACCCTTTCACATCTCACCAGCAAGTAGAGGGTACAGAGTTCTCTAAAACGCCTGCAGCCTTTATTGTTTGTAGACCTTTTGCTGATGGTCAGTCGACTGGGGAGAGTTGAAACCTTTTTGTAGATTAGATTGCATGAGTCTAATACTTCCTGAGGTTGAGCTTTTATCCATTTTCCTTTTCTTTAAAGAGAGTGAGTAAAACTTACCACCTCATACTATCTTCCTGAAAGATTTGCCTGTTTTGAATTTTTTTGTTCATTCCCCACCTCAGCACAATTTTGGAGGGCAGGTGTCCTTTACTGCCCCAAGTCCTTGTGAATGTTCAGTGACCATTAGCTGTGGGTTTAAAGCCGCTCTTGTGGGAAACGGCCGCAAGGCGGCAGCATTTCTCCTATACCAAATCTGGTTACTAGGGCAACAGAGCCTTAATGGAAGTCGTGTTGTAGGTTGTAAATTAGAATGGAATGTGCCAGGAAAAATCCCTTTATGTTTATGGCTCATTACTTCTTATGCGTATTTTTAACTCTTTTTTATTTTTTATCACAGCAAATTTGATTACAACGTTTTGTTTATTCTAGGTGTGCAAGATGTGGTTCTTTCACAAATATACATATATCTATTATTCGTCGGATCCTTTTTCCATGTAGATTATGAGAGAATATTGAGTAGTCCTCTCTTGGTATTCCGTAGGTATTTGGTGATTATATATTTCACATGTGTTTGTATATCTCTGTTAACCCCAATGTCGTAATGTATCTATTCCTCACACCTTTCCATTTGGTGAACCATAAGTTTAATGAACCTGTGATTGCCCTTCTCTGTGGAAATATCTTCATTGGTATCGAATTTTAGGTAACATCTATAAGTGATATGATAGGACCTGTGTCTTTCGCTTTCTCACTTACCACAAGTTGCGTGATTACTTCTAGACTCACCTATGGTGCTGCAAATGGCATTGTTTCATTCTTTCGCTAACTAATATTCCATCTCGACATGTAGCAGTTCTTCCTGGTCCACCCATCTGTTGGTGGACTTTTTGGTTACTTCCATGTCTTGGCTATTGTAATACTGTGCAGTGCACATTTGCCTGCCTGTGTCTTTCCAATTCTGTCTTCCTAGGTTATAGGTCCAGGAATGGGCCGGCTGGATCATACGGGAGCTCAATGTTTACCTTTTAAAGGCCCCTCCATTCTGTTCTCATTAGTGGCTCTTTCCAGGTTATGTCCCACTTAAAGTTCACGGTATGCATTTCTCCACAACACCTTCAGTATTTACTGTTTATAGATTTCTTGCTGATGGCGATTCTGACTGGTGTGAGCTGATACCAATTTGTGGTTGAATCTGCATGTGTGTCATATTCCGTTGAAATTGGCCTTTAAGGCATGTCCGTTTTATTTTTCAAACTGTGATTACAGCTTAGTTCTTCAAAGTGTTTGCTTCA
The DNA here is from genome assembly GCF_028564815.1 of Eubalaena glacialis. Taxonomy (NCBI): domain Eukaryota; kingdom Metazoa; phylum Chordata; class Mammalia; order Artiodactyla; family Balaenidae; genus Eubalaena; species Eubalaena glacialis. The sequence goes on along the minus strand of NC_083720.1, from coordinate 135,123,995 downwards.
AGTATGTGTCACATTTTAAAATGTTTTGGCCATTACTTCCCTCAAGACATTTTGAGGGCAGGTTTCACTTACAGCCCTGCAGTACTTGTTCATATGAAGTGACCATTAGCACAGGCTTTACAGCTGCTTTTGCAGGTAACGGCCAGAGGGCGGCATCCTTTCTACGATCCCCACTCTGGTAACTAGGGAAACAGACCTCCCGGCCAGCGGTGTTCCTCGCTGATAAATTAGAGTGGAATGTGCCCGGGTAAACCCACAGAAGCTGATATCTCCTTCCTTTTGTTTGTTTTTTTAAATTTAATTTATAGTTTTTATTGGAGAAATATTCCATTGTGTACATGGACCACTTCTTCTTGGTTCCTTCCTCTGATGATGGACATTTTCATTGCTTCCAAGTGATGGCTATAGTAAATATTGCTGGAGTGCAGGATTGCCAGCCTGTGACTTTTTGATTCTCATTTTCTCAGGAGATAGGCCCAGCAGTGGGTGTGATTGATGGACTGGTAGCTCAATGTTTCCCTTTTCAAAGCACCTCCATTGTGTTTTCATTAGTGGCTCTTACCACATGGCCCTTAGAACCGAGGGTACGCATTTCTCCACAATCCCTTCGGCATTTATTGTTTGCACCGTTTTCGCTAATGGCCATTCTGACTGCTGTGAGCTGATAGGTTTTTCTAATTTGGGTTTGCATGTCTTTAAAAATTCCTAAAATTCAACATTTTCCCACGCCTTTTCCTTTCTGTGAAAAAAAAACAGAAAAAAGTATGAGTACCATATACGTCTTGAATTTGTCTTCTTGGAAGGTTGCCCTCTTTTGAATTTATTACTCGATTTTCGACCCCAGGCCTTTTTTGGAGGGCAGGTGTCATTTACAGAACTGCAATGTTGGTGAATATTTAGGGACCTTTAGCAATGGGTTTAAAGCTGCTGTTAAGGGAAACGGCCACAAGGAGGCAGCATTTCTCCGTTGTCAAATCTGGGTACTAGGGCAGCAGAGTCTTTCTGGAAGTCGTGTTCCTAGGTTGTAAATTAGAATGGAATGTGCTAGGAGAAACCCCCATTAGTGTATGTCTCATTACTTCTTTTTTTTAAAATTTTTTAATTGGGGTATAGATTAGAATATTATTTGTCCTAGGTTTACAATATCTGGTTCATTTGTACATTATATATGTCTATGCATGTACAGATCCTCTTCCCAGGTAAAATATTACAGAGTGTTCCGTAGACCTCCCTTGCTATAGGGTCGGTCTTTTTGATATACGTATATGATATGAATTTGTATCCATATAGTAACACTGATGTTAATTGATCCATTCCCCCCCACCTTTCCTTTTAGATGAGCATAGTTTGTTTTCTAAGTCTGTGAGTGTCTTTCTCTGTGGAAATAGGTTCATTTGTGTCAGTTATTAGATAACGCCTATAAGTGATATCATAGGATAGAGGTCTTTTGCTTTCCGACTTACCTCATGTCTTGTGATTATCTCCAGGCTCATCTGTGGTGCCTCAAAGAGCAGTGTTTCATTGTTTTCCATGGCTAAGATTCCATCGTGTACATGGACCACTACTTTTTATCCATTCACCTGTTGATGGACATTTTGGTAGCTTCACTGTCTTGGCTATTGTGAATGAGGCTGCAGTGCAGCTTTTGCAGCCTGTGTCTTCTCGATTCTGGTCTTCTCAGGTGACAGACCCAGTGGTTCACCTGCTGGATTGAATGGTACCTCAATTTTTCCTTTTCAACGCAGCTCCTTTCTGTTCTCATTATTGGCTGTTACCCTTTCACATCTCACCAGCAAGTAGAGGGTACAGAGTTCTCTAAAACGCCTGCAGCCTTTATTGTTTGTAGACCTTTTGCTGATGGTCAGTCGACTGGGGAGAGTTGAAACCTTTTTGTAGATTAGATTGCATGAGTCTAATACTTCCTGAGGTTGAGCTTTTATCCATTTTCCTTTTCTTTAAAGAGAGTGAGTAAAACTTACCACCTCATACTATCTTCCTGAAAGATTTGCCTGTTTTGAATTTTTTTGTTCATTCCCCACCTCAGCACAATTTTGGAGGGCAGGTGTCCTTTACTGCCCCAAGTCCTTGTGAATGTTCAGTGACCATTAGCTGTGGGTTTAAAGCCGCTCTTGTGGGAAACGGCCGCAAGGTGGCAGCATTTCTCCTTTACCAAATCTGGTTACTAGGGCAACAGAGCCTTAATGGAAGTCGTGTTGTAGGTTGTAAATTAGAATGGAATGTGCCAGGAAAAAGCCCTTTATGTTTATGGCTCATTACTTCTTATGCGTATTTTTAACTCTTTTTTATTTTTTATCACAGCAAATTTGATTACAACGTTTTGTTTACTCTAGGTGTGCAAGATGTGGTTCTTTCACAAATATACATATATCTATTATTCGTCGGATCCTTTTTCCATGTAGATTATGAGAGAATATTGGGTAGTCCTCTCTTGGTATTCCGTAGGTATTTGGTGATTATATATTTCACATGTGTTTGTATATCTCTGTTAACCCCAATGTCGTAATGTATCTACTCCTCACACCTTTCCATTTGGTGAACCATACGTTTAATGAACCTGTGATTGCCCTTCTCTGTGGAAATATCTTCATTGGTATCGAATTTTAGGTAACACCTATAAGTGATATGATAGGACCTGTGTCTTTCGCTTTCTCACTTACCACAAGTTGCGTGATTACTTCTAGACTCACCTATGGTGCTGCAAATGGCATTGTTTCATTCTTTCGCTAACTAATATTCCATCTCGACATGTAGCAGTTCTTCCTGGTCCACCCATCTTTTGGTGGACTTTTTGGTTACTTCCATGTCTTGGCTATTGTAATACTGTGCAGTGCACATTTGCCTGCCTGTGTCTTTCCAATTCTGTCTTCCTAGGTTATAGGTCCAGGAATGGGCCGGCTGGATCATACGGGAGCTCAATGTTTACCTTTTAAAGGCCCCTCCATTCTGTTCTCATTAGTGGCTCTTTCCAGGTTATGTCCCACTTAAAGTTCACGGTATGCATTTCTCCACAACACCTTCAGTATTTACTGTTTATAGATTTCTTGCTGATGGCGATTCTGACTGGTGTGAGCTGATACCAATTTGTGGTTGAATCTGCATATGTGTCATATTCCGTTGAAATTGGCCTTTAAGGCATGTCCGTTTTATTTTTCAAACTGTGATTACAGCTTAGTTCTTCAAAGTGTTTGCTTCAAGTATGTGTCACATTTTAAAATGTTTTGGCCATTACTTCCCTCAAGACATTTTGAGGGCAGGTTTCACTTACAGCCCTGCAGTATTTGTTCATATGAAGTGACCATTAGCACAGGCTTTACAGCTGCTTTTGCAGGTAACGGCCAGAGGGCGGCATCCTTTCTACGATCCCCACTCTGGTAACTAGGGAAACAGACCTCCCGGCCAGCGGTGTTCCTCGCTGATAAATTAGAGTGGAATGTGCCCGGGTAAACCCACAGAAGCTGATATCTCCTTCCTTTTGTTTGTTTTTTTAAATTTAATTTATAGTTTTTATTGGAGAAATATTCCATTGTGTACATGGACCACTTCTTCTTGGTTCCTTCCTCTGATGATGGACATTTTCATTGCTTCCAAGTGATGGCTATAGTAAATATTGCTGGAGTGCAGGATTGCCAGCCTGTGACTTTTTGATTCTCATTTTCTCAGGAGATAGGCCCAGCAGTGGGTGTGATTGATGGACTGGTAGCTCAATGTTTCCCTTTTCAAAGCACCTCCATTGTGTTTTCATTAGTGGCTCTTACCACATGGCCCTTAGAACCGAGGGTACGCATTTCTCCACAATCCCTTCGGCATTTATTGTTTGCACCGTTTTCGCTAATGGCCATTCTGACTGCTGTGAGCTGATAGGTTTTTCTAATTTGGGTTTGCATGTCTTTAAAAATTCCTAAAATTCAACATTTTCCCACGCCTTTTCCTTTCTGTGAAAAAAAAACAGAAAAAAGTATGAGTACCATATACGTCTTGAATTTGTCTTCTTGGAAGGTTGCCCTCTTTTGAATTTATTACTCGATTTTCGACCCCAGGCCTTTTTTGGAGGGCAGGTGTCATTTACAGAACTGCAATGTTGGTGAATATTTAGGGACCTTTAGCAATGGGTTTAAAGCTGCTGTTAAGGGAAACGGCCACAAGGAGGCAGCATTTCTCCGTTGTCAAATCTGGGTACTAGGGCAGCAGAGTCTTTCTGGAAGTCGTGTTCCTAGGTTGTAAATTAGAATGGAATGTGCTAGGAGAAACCCCCATTAGTGTATGTCTCATTACTTCTTTTTTTTAAAATTTTTTAATTGGGGTATAGATTAGAATATTATTTGTCCTAGGTTTACAATATCTGGTTCATTTGTACATTATATATGTCTATGCATGTACAGATCCTCTTCCCAGGTAAAATATTACAGAGTGTTCCGTAGACCTCCCTTGCTATAGGGTCGGTCTTTTTGATATACGTATATGATATGAATTTGTATCCATATAGTAACACTGATGTTAATTGATCCATTCCCCCCCACCTTTCCTTTTAGATGAGCATAGTTTGTTTTCTAAGTCTGTGAGTGTCTTTCTCTGTGGAAATAGGTTCATTTGTGTCAGTTATTAGATAACGCCTATAAGTGATATCATAGGATAGAGGTCTTTTGCTTTCCGACTTACCTCATGTCTTGTGATTATCTCCAGGCTCATCTGTGGTGCCTCAAAGAGCAGTGTTTCATTGTTTTCCATGGCTAAGATTCCATCGTGTACATGGACCACTACTTTTTATCCATTCACCTGTTGATGGACATTTTGGTAGCTTCACTGTCTTGGCTATTGTGAATGAGGCTGCAGTGCAGCTTTTGCAGCCTGTGTCTTCTCGATTCTGGTCTTCTCAGGTGACAGACCCAGTGGTTCACCTGCTGGATTGAATGGTACCTCAATTTTTCCTTTTCAACGCAGCTCCTTTCTGTTCTCATTATTGGCTGTTACCCTTTCACATCTCACCAGCAAGTAGAGGGTACAGAGTTCTCTAAAACGCCTGCAGCCTTTATTGTTTGTAGACCTTTTGCTGATGGTCAGTCGACTGGGGAGAGTTGAAACCTTTCTGTAGATTAGATTGCATGAGTCTAATACTTCCTGAGGTTGAGCTTTTATCCATTTTCCTTTTCTTTAAAGAGAGTGAGTAAAACTTACCACCTCATACTATCTTCCTGAAAGATTTGCCTGTTTTGAATTTTTTTGTTCATTCCCCACCTCAGCACAATTTTGGAGGGCAGGTGTCCTTTACTGCCCCAAGTCCTTGTGAATGTTCAGTGACCATTAGCTGTGGGTTTAAAGCCGCTCTTGTGGGAAACGGCCGCAAGGTGGCAGCATTTCTCCTTTACCAAATCTGGTTACTAGGGCAACAGAGCCTTAATGGAAGTCGTGTTGTAGGTTGTAAATTAGAATGGAATGTGCCAGGAAAAAGCCCTTTATGTTTATGGCTCATTACTTCTTATGCGTATTTTTAACTCTTTTTTATTTTTTATCACAGCAAATTTGATTACAACGTTTTGTTTACTCTAGGTGTGCAAGATGTGGTTCTTTCACAAATATACATATATCTATTATTCGTCGGATCCTTTTTCCATGTAGATTATGAGAGAATATTGGGTAGTCCTCTCTTGGTATTCCGTAGGTATTTGGTGATTATATATTTCACATGTGTTTGTATATCTCTGTTAACCCCAATGTCGTAATGTATCTACTCCTCACACCTTTCCATTTGGTGAACCATACGTTTAATGAACCTGTGATTGCCCTTCTCTGTGGAAATATCTTCATTGGTATCGAATTTTAGGTAACACCTATAAGTGATATGATAGGACCTGTGTCTTTCGCTTTCTCACTTACCACAAGTTGCGTGATTACTTCTAGACTCACCTATGGTGCTGCAAATGGCATTGTTTCATTCTTTCGCTAACTAATATTCCATCTCGACATGTAGCAGTTCTTCCTGGTCCACCCATCTTTTGGTGGACTTTTTGGTTACTTCCATGTCTTGGCTATTGTAATACTGTGCAGTGCACATTTGCCTGCCTGTGTCTTTCCAATTCTGTCTTCCTAGGTTATAGGTCCAGGAATGGGCCGGCTGGATCATACGGGAGCTCAATGTTTACCTTTTAAAGGCCCCTCCATTCTGTTCTCATTAGTGGCTCTTTCCAGGTTATGTCCCTCTTAAAGTTCACGGTATGCATTTCTCCACAACACCTTCAGCATTTATTTTTTATACATTTCTTGCTGATGGTGATTCTGACTGGTGTGAGCTAATACCTCTTTGTGGTTGAATTTGCATGTGTGTCATATTCCGTTGAAATTGGCCTTTAAGGCATGTCCGTTTTATTTTTCAAACTGTGATTACAGCTTAGTTCTTCAAAGTGTTTGCTTCAAGTATGTGTCACGTTTTAAAATGTTTTGGCCATTACTTCCCTCAAGACACTTTGAGGGCAGTTTTCACTTACAGCCCTGCAGTACTTGTTCATATGAAGTGACCATTAGCACAGGCTTTACAGCTGCTTTTGCAGGTAACGGCCAGAGGGCGGCATCCTTTCTACGTTCCCCACTCTGGTAACTAGGGAAACAGACCTCCCGGCCAGCGGTGTTCCTCGCTGATAAATTAGAGAGGAATGTGCCCGGGTAAACCCACAGAAGCTGATATCTCCTTCCTTTTGTTTGTTTTTTAAATTTAATTTATAGTTTTTATTGGAGAAATATTCCATTGTGTACATGGACCACTTCTTCTTGGTTCCTTCCTCTGATGATGGACATTTTCATTGCTTCCAAGTGATGGCTATAGTAAATATTGCTGGAGTGCAGGATTGCCAGCCTGTGACTTTTTGATTCTCATTTCCTCAGGAGATAGGCCCAGCAGTGGGTGTGATTGATGGACTGGTAGCTCAATGTTTCCCTTTTCAAAGCACCTCCATTGTGTTTTCATTAGTGGCTCTTACCACATGGCCCTTAGAACCGAGGGTACGCATTTCTCCACAATCCCTTCAGCATTTATTGTTTGCACCGTTTTCGCTAATGGCCATTCTGACTGCTGTGAGCTGATAGGTTTTTCTAATTTGGGTTTGCATGTCTTTAAAAATTCCTAAAATTCAACATTTTTCCACGCCTTTTCCTTTCTGTGAAAAAAAAAACAGAAAAAAGTATGAGTACCATATACGTCTTGAAATTGTCTTCTTGGAAGGTTGCCCTCTTTTGAATTTATTACTCGATTTTCGACCCCAGGCCTTTTTTGGAGGGCAGGTGTCATTTACAGAACTGCAACGTTGGTGAATATTTAGGGACCTTTAGCAATGGGTTTAAAGCTGCTGTTAAGGGAAACGGCCACAAGGAGGCAGCATTTCTCCGTTGTCAAATCTGGGTACGAGGGCAGCAGAGTCTTTCTGGAAGTCGTGTTCCTAGGTTGTAAATTAGAATGGAATGTGCTAGGAGAAACCCCCATTAGTGTATGTCTCATTACTTCTTTTTTTTTTAATTTTTTAATTGGGGTATAGATTAGAATATTATTTGTCCTAAGTTTACAATATCTGGTTCATTTGTACATTATATATGTCTATGCATGTACAGATCCTCTTCCCATGTAAAATATTACAGAGTGTTCCGTAGACCTCCTTTGCTATATGGTCGGTCTTTTTGATATACGTATATGATATGAATTTGTATCCATATAGTAACACTGATGTTAATTGATCCATTCCCCCCACCTTTCCTTTTGGATGAGCATAGTTTGTTTTCTAAGTCTGTGAGTGTCTTTCTCTGTGGAAATAGGTTCATTTGTGTCCGTTATTAGATAACGCCTATAAGTGATATCATAGGATAGAGGTCTTTTGCTTTCCGACTTACCTCATGTCTTGTGATTATCTCCAGGCTCATCTGTGGTGCCTCAAAGAGCAGTGTTTCATTGTTTTCCATGGCTGAGATTCCATCGTGTACATGGACCACTACTTTTTATCCATTCACCTGTTGATGGACATTTTGGTAGCTTCACTGTCTTGGCTATTGTGAATGAGGCTGCAGTGCAGCTTTTGCAGCCTGTGTCTTCTCGATTCTGGTCTTCTCAGGTGACAGACCCAGTGGTTCACCTGCTGGATTGAATGGTACCTCAATTTTTACTTTTCAACGCAGCTCCTTTCTGTTCTCATTATTGGCTGTTACCCTTTCACATCTCACCAGCAAGTAGAGGGTACAGAGTTCTCTAAAACGCCTGCAGCCTTTATTGTTTGTAGACCTTTTGCTGATGGTCAGTCGACTGGGGAGAGTTGAAACCTTTTTGTAGATTAGATTGCATGAGTCTAATACTTCCTGAGGTTGAGCTTTTATCCATTTTCCTTTTCTTTAAAGAGAGTGAGTAAAACTTACCACCTCATACTATCTTCCTGAAAGATTTGCCTGTTTTGAATTTTTTTGTTCATTCCCCACCTCAGCACAATTTTGGAGGGCAGGTGTCCTTTACTGCCCCAAGTCCTTGTGAATGTTCAGTGACCATTAGCTGTGGGTTTAAAGCCGCTCTTGTGGGAAACGGCCGCAAGGTGGCAGCATTTCTCCTTTACCAAATCTGGTTACTAGGGCAACAGAGCCTTAATGGAAGTCGTGTTGTAGGTTGTAAATTAGAATGGAATGTGCCAGGAAAAAGCCCTTTATGTTTATGGCTCATTACTTCTTATGCGTATTTTTAACTTTTTTATTTTTTATCACAGCAAATTTGATTACAACGTTTTGTTTATTCTAGGTGTGCAAGATGTGGTTCTTTCACAAATATACATATATCTATTAGTCGTCGGATCCTTGTTCCATGTAGATTATGAGAGAATATTGGGTAGTCCTCTCTTGGTATTCCGTAGGTATTTGGTGATTATATATTTCACATGTGTTTGTATATCTCTGTTAACCCCAATGTCGGAATGTATCTACTCCTCACACCTTTCCATTTGGTGAACCATAAGTTTAATGAACCTGTGATTGCCCTTCTCTGTGGAAATATCTTCATTGGTATCGAATTTTAGGTAACACCTATAAGTGATATGATAGGACCTGTGTCTTTCGCTTTCTCACTTACCACAAGTTGCGTGATTACTTCTAGACTCACCTATGGTGCTGCAAATGGCACTGTTTCATTCTTTCGCTAACTAATATTCCATCTCGACATGTAGCAGTTCTTCCTGGTCCACCCATCTGTTGGTGGACTTTTTGGTTACTTCCATATCTTGGCTATTGTAATACTGTGCAGTGCACATTTGTCTGCCTGTGTCTTTCCAATTCTGTCTTCCTAGGTTATAGGTCCAGGAATGGGCCGGCTGGATCATACGGGAGCTCAATGTTTACCTTTTAAAGGCCCCTCCATTCTGTTCTCATTAGTGGCTCTTTCCAGGTTATGTCCCTCTTAAAGTTCACGGTATGCATTTCTCCACAACACCTTCAGCATTTACTGTTTATAGATTTCTTGCTGATGGCGATTCTGACTGGTGTGAGCTAATACCTCTTTGTGGTTGAATTTGCATGTGTGTCATATTCCGTTGAAATTGACCTTTAAGGCATGTCCGTTTTATTTTTCAAACTGTGATTACAGCTTAGTTCTTCAAAGTGTTTGCTTCAAGTATGTGTCACGTTTTAAAATGTTTTGGCCATTACTTCCCTCAAGACACTTTGAGGGCAGGTTTCACTTACAGCCCTGCAGTACTTGTTCATATGAAGTGACCATTAGCACAGGCTTTACAGCTGCTTTTGCAGGTAACGGCCAGAGGGCGGCATCCTTTCTACGTTCCCCACTCTGGTAACTAGGGAAACAGACCTCCCGGCCAGCGGTGTTCCTCGCTGATAAATTAGAGTGGAATGTGCCCGGGTAAACCCACAGAAGCTGATATCTCCTTCCTTTTGTTTGTTTTTTAAATTTAATTTATAGTTTTTATTGGAGAAATATTCCATTGTGTACATGGACCACTTCTTCTTGGTTCCTTCCTCTGATGATGGACATTTTCATTGCTTCCAAGTGATGGCTATAGTAAATATTGCTGGAGTGCAGGATTGCCAGCCTGTGACTTTTTGATTCTCATTTCCTCAGGAGATAGGCCCAGCAGTGGGTGTGATTGATGGACTGGTAGCTCAATGTTTCCCTTTTCAAAGCACCTCCATTGTGTTTTCATTAGTGGCTCTTACCACATGGCCCTTAGAACCGAGGGTACGCATTTCTCCACAATCCCTTCAGCATTTATTGTTTGCACCGTTTTCGCTAATGGCCATTCTGACTGCTGTGAGCTGATAGGTTTTTCTAATTTGGGTTTGCATGTCTTTAAAAATTCCTAAAATTCAACATTTTTCCACGCCTTTTCCTTTCTGTGAAAAAAAAAAACAGAAAAAAGTATGAGTACCATATACGTCTTGAAATTGTCTTCTTGGAAGGTTGCCCTCTTTTGAATTTATTACTCGATTTTCGACCCCAGGCCTTTTTTGGAGGGCAGGTGTCATTTACAGAACTGCAACGTTGGTGAATATTTAGGGACCTTTAGCAATGGGTTTAAAGCTGCTGTTAAGGGAAACGGCCACAAGGAGGCAGCATTTCTCCGTTGTCAAATCTGGGTACGAGGGCAGCAGAGTCTTTCTGGAAGTCGTGTTCCTAGGTTGTAAATTAGAATGGAATGTGCTAGGAGAAACCCCCATTAGTGTATGTCTCATTACTTCTTTTTTTTTTAATTTTTTAATTGGGGTATAGATTAGAATATTATTTGTCCTAAGTTTACAATATCTGGTTCATTTGTACATTATATATGTCTATGCATGTACAGATCCTCTTCCCATGTAAAATATTACAGAGTGTTCCGTAGACCTCCTTTGCTATATGGTCGGTCTTTTTGATATACGTATATGATATGAATTTGTATCCATATAGTAACACTGATGTTAATTGATCCATTCCCCCCACCTTTCCTTTTGGATGAGCATAGTTTGTTTTCTAAGTCTGTGAGTGTCTTTCTCTGTGGAAATAGGTTCATTTGTGTCCGTTATTAGATAACGCTTATAAGTGATATCATAGGATAGAGGTCTTTTGCTTTCCGACTTACCTCATGTCTTGTGATTATCTCCAGGCTCATCTGTGGTGCCTCAAAGAGCAGTGTTTCATTGTTTTCCATGGCTGAGATTCCATCGTGTACATGGACCACTACTTTTTATCCATTCACCTGTTGATGGACATTTTGGTAGCTTCACTGTCTTGGCTATTGTGAATGAGGCTGCAGTGCAGCTTTT